>NW_027507038.1:72500-112500 GCF_052324685.1 Brachyhypopomus gauderio | reverse complement strand
CTGCCTGGCCCTCTTTTGAAGTGGTAATTGCTGAACGTCTTCTCCCTGCTGACCTGACGACGCAAGCTTTAGCACTCTGTCTCCTGAATCTCCGAATGTTGTTGTTGTTGTTGTTGTTGTTGAGGTGGGAGTAGAGGACTGTTCAGTGTGCCAACCAGGTCTCCTCCCAACTGGAGGATTAATGATGCTCTTTAAAGCCTCCCGTCTGTATTGAAGCTGTACATTACTGAGTATTTATTAGCAGTGGAATGTCAGGATTTTTTTCTCATGCGCAAGAAAAACTAGGGTTAACATGCAAATTATGATAATTTCAAAATTTCTAAATTAAGAAAGTTTTTTTTTTTTTATATTTGGTAATATGCCTGTGCAGTGAACCTACACACACACACACACACACACACACACACACACACACACATGGCTGCGTCAAATGTCAGCTTGTTTCAGGCAGTTGTCTAATGATGAAATGTGCTGATCTCCGGCCTACCTGCACCTGCAGGTGGAAGACTGGGCCCTCACCCATACACCAGCATTGCTGCCTAATTCAAATCTATTTTCTCTAAGCTAATGCTTTCCCCACAGGCAGATAAAAAAACCATATTTGAAAATCTCCTCTTAAGATATGTTATTACATATTATTGTCAGGATCACCGGAGAACACGGACGGTTTATATATCTCTTTCACCTTTCTCTCACTCCGAGTCTTTTATTTTCATCCTTTATTATTTGTCCTTTATTTTTATACTCTGCTGGGTTTTGTGGACTTGTTTGGGGGCCACGTGGGCGATGACCTCCTTAGGGTTAGGAGAGTCAGATGCTAAGGTGCATGTATATATGCGCATGCGCGTGTATGCCTTCATTATCATGAAGCAGCGCGTTGTATCGCTGCTCTTGTCTCGACGTGTCTGAGTTTGCCTGGAGGTGCTGCGCTCTCCCCAGAACGGCGAGCTGGGTGCTGGTATCATGGTGGCAGCTTTGCGACTAATACGAGTAGTAAAGAATGACAGATGAAAGGCTTCTGCTGGCCGGGGACGGCAGTGCTTTTCCTCCGCCGCTATGTCTGCTAAGATAAGACAGGTCTAGCGCAGCGTTAGCTTTAGCTCTATGTGCAAAGTTGGCACTACGCACGCACAGTGTTAGCGCCTGGCACAGCGTTAACACAGTGATAACGTCCTTTCCTTTACCCCTGATTTCGTCCTGACACAGCTATGTGTGTGAGGGTTTGAGGGAACAACAGCAGGACAGAGTGCTGGGGGGGGGGGTGTTTTGATTACATGATAAAAACGTGTGTGTGTGTGTGTGTGTGTGTGTGTGTTTACAATCAGAGTGGCAATAAGAAAAAAACAATCAGCGCAAGGGGCTGTGTGAGGGAGATGAAGACACGGACATGTTTCACAACAGAAGAACTCCAACATTTCACCTTTTCTACACAGTGAGTCTACCACAGCCTGGCGGGTGTGTGTGTGTGTGTGTGTGTGTGTGTGTGTGTGTGTGTGTGTGAGAGAGAGAGAGAGAGGGGGGGGGGGGGGGGGATAAAAGGAAGAGTATGTGTTTTGAGACAACTTTTTTGCCCTGGAAGTAATAAGTGATGGCCAGATGTCAGAGAACATCTTCAAAAAAATGCTAATGGTATTAGCTTATTTTTAAGCTACAGTCTTTCAAAATGTTGTTTGGACTCTTCAAGGATCCTCTTCACGTCTGTCCAAGTGCACATATCTGCATGCGTTTACCTGTTCAATTTCATTTCATGCCCAATTTCTCAATTTCTACGATGTGAATGCCGCCCTTTTCTGTCAGAGCCAATGTGTGTTTTTTATTGAAAGGACCTGGGTAATACTGACATTGACAACACATAAAACCTTCCAGTGTGGATAATTGCTTTTTTTTCTCAGGCGATGCGAAAGTGCAAAGAAGGCTTCCTGAATAAATGTTTTCTCCCTTTTATTGTGTCTCTCAGCATTTGATATTAATGAGAAAACAGGAACAGGAACACACCAAGACAAAACAGCACGACCAAACAAATCTCATAAATGGCCCTGGCCAAATTGCCTTTCGTAAAACCGCCTTCTGTGTTTTCAATGCACTAGCCACTAGTGTGCAAAAGTGGCTTGCCTTAGTCTATAAGGAGAAAACTGCATTTGAAGTATGTGTTTTAATTTAGATTTTTCTTAAATTATACCATCCACAAACGTTGTATATTTCTCTGGCAGGAAAAGAGAAAAGTTTTCTTGTTTTGTTCATTTTTTTTGGGCCTGGGTCCGACACTGCACTGTTCTCCTAATTTCTGAGGATTGTTGCCACTGGACTGAGATTAAAATATGATGAGAGCCTGAACTGTCCTAGTTATTGGGAGGGAGGAGAATGATGACGTGTGCAGGAAAAGCAGGGAGCACTTGGAGCAGGGGCAAACAGGAGCAGGGGCAAACAGGAGCAGGGGCAAACAGGAGCAGGGGCAAACAGGAGCAGCATGGGTAAACAGGGGTATGAAGGAGCTCAGAGGCCTGTCTGTACTCACTGAAACAGCTGAGGATTAAAAAACTGAACACAAACTGTGATAAACTGTGAAGCAATTTTATTTATGTTTAATGTTGTATGAACTTAGAAAGCAGAGTGAGTAGACAGTTTATTCGTATCCACAGTATGTTGATCACAGACGTATCAAGGCCATACTTGAATGAATGACCCTTTCTCTTATTGTGTGGTGAGATTTGGTTGTTTGGGCCCTCTTGAGCTGATGGGAAGTCCATATCATTGGTCCTATCCTTTAATGCCAAATGTCACCTTTATATCATGGTGGTGGAAGGACAGTACAGCCGTCTAGACGGTCAGAAGAGACCAGGCTCTGTAGTGGATGTGCTCACCTCTTTCAACCATGAGAGCGACTGTCTGTAAGCGGTCTGGCCACGCTGGACAGAACCACTTCCAGGTTACAGATGCACTCTTGAAATGTAGTCGCACGAGTGCTATTGAAGCTCAGTTACACTAGCTGAACTGAACACGTACAGCGCGGGGAATGTTCCCTGGCTGTAGAACACACCAAACAGCTGGGTTTAGACAAATATATATATATATATATATATATATATATATATATATATATATATATATATATATATATATATATATATTAGGTTGAGAAGGTTTGACTTTGAACAAGGCATTCTGCGTCAATCTTTCACTTAGCAAAACAGAAAAATACATGCAACGAACGTGAGGGCAGCTTGTCCATCAGACAGCCACCCAGAACATGGGTTCCAACGTCCCACGTCCCCCACCCCCACGAAACCCATCCCTGAACTGCCAAACTGCACCTAGTGCAAAGCAGCACTTGGATTGAGCTCCTGGCACTCGCTTGAGTGGAGCTGACTGTTGCCTGCTGCTCTGAGAGAGAAGTGCACCAACTGCTTTATATTTGAAGTTTATCTGTGTGGGGCAGACCCTGCTGTCTCTCTTTCCCCCTCTCTTTCCCTCTCTCTCTCTCTCTCTCTCTCTCTCTCTCTCTCTCTCCCCTCTGTATCCCCCCCCCCCTTGTATCTCTTTCGTGCTTTTTTTGGCTTTAAGCTTCATTATCCTCCTCTCATTTTATCCTCCCTCAGATTTACATATCAAAAGTGAGCTGTTGGTTGCTAACCTCAAAAACGACTTTCCTGAAACCTCCGTGCTGGGCTAATATCCGTAAACCATAAATTACAATTTCAAAGAGCAAACACAATGCTCCGAAGTGCAAGTATTGACAATCTCAGTCAGTGGCGAGAGAAATGAAAGGAGAGGAGGAGAGAGAAGAGAAAAGGGAAGGAGAGGATATCAGACCACGGCAGCGGAGACGATGTGGGCCTCTCTCATGCGGTGGGCTCTGTTTGAAGAGAGCACGAAAGCCGTGTTATGACTTTACACCTAACTTGTTATAGATGCGAGTGTGTGTGTGTGAGCTAGGTGTCAACCACCTTCATCACAGCAGAAGCAATCAAAGCGAAAGGGACCCTCCACTTCCTGTGCCAAGCTGAGTCCCAGAGCACTTCCTGTTAGTGGTGCGCGTTCCTCTCCGCCGTTCCTGCCCGTCTGCAGGGAATCCTCACTCTTGTCGTGGGGGAAAGCTTGGGCCCTTCTCGGAGGCAGAAGGGAATCTGGAGAAGAAGCCCATAGCCTTTCTGCCCCAAGCACTGCTGCTGTTGGGTCCGGACCTCTAATCCACATTCCAGTTCCGGTTTTGCAATTTCTGGTTTTTCAGTATACGGTCAATATAACCAACGGACCACTTTGTCATCTCACCTGAAAATCTGTAGTGTATGAACGTCAAGGGCAGCTCTTTAAATACCTGTGCACTTTGGCATAAATGAACTACAAACGATTGTCAAATTCAGGTCTGGATTATGGAGGAAAAGGCCAGGAGGTAAACACAGCTGAGAGGCAGTATTCACCACAGAGACAGAGTTCTACCTGTTTTCTGTATGTTTTTTGAATCCTCATACACTGAGAGAGCCAGTCATGGAAAAATATGGGCCGTATTTGTGGCTGCAAAATGTTTACGGTGAGGATTCTGAAGATGCGTCGGATTTCATTTTGGATCTGATGAGGAACATCCTGCCTTCTTTTGTGGTCATACATTTTGCAGTCCTACAATGACATTCAGCTGGTCACAAAGCAAAAGGCCACAGTGAATCATTGCATCATTGTGCTTTCTGGCCTCACTACACCTAGTGCCAACATGTGTACGTGCGTGGATACGTATGTGTACATATGCGATGCGAGTGTGTGCATGTGCATTTGCGTGGATACGTATGTGTACATATGCGAGGCGTGTGCGTGGACACGTATGTGTCCGTATGCGAGGCGTGTGCGTGGATACGTATGTGTCTGTATGCGAGGCGTGTGCGTGGATACGTATGTGTACATATGCGAGGAGTGTGCGTGGACACGTATGTGTCCGTATGCGAGGAGTGTGCGTGGACACGTATGTGTACATATGCGAGGAGTGTGCGTGGACACGTATGTGTCCGTATGCGAGGAGTGTGCGTGGACACGTATGTGTCCGTATGCGAGGAGTGTGCGTGGACACGTATGTGTCCGTATGCGAGGAGTGTGCGTGGACACGTATCTGTCCATATGCGAGGCGTGTGCGTGGACACGTACGTGTCCGTATGCGAGGCGTGTGCGTGGACACGTATGTGTCCGTATGCGAGGCTAGCCCGTCCCCTCTTCCGAGCGTGTTTGTTCCTTAATTAATCTCCGCTGCGTGAATGTGCATGCGGCACACAGCTCGCCTGCCAACTGCATGTTTTTTCCTCTCTTTCTCGTTTTGGGGAAACCTGTTTTAATCAAACTCAGACTCACATAACAATTATATCTAATTAGCCCAATTATCAAGACTCTAATTACACTGAAATATACCCCCTAAATCTCATATCAATTATATCTGTGACTTTTCCTGTTCTAAAAAGGAAAACGGAGATGATAAGATTTGATGGAGGGGCCCTGCTTGCCTCCAGAGGACGGTGATGCGGTTCCTTCTCCTTCTCTGCTAACGGAGAAGCTATGATATATTAAGACACACGCTCTACTTATTACTCTTTTAAAGAGGCTACACTAATTCCCTCTGTATGAAAATAGCACATTGTTTTCCCTCATCCATTTTTATGTAAAAATTGTCTTTACCTTTTGTAATAAATAAGAAATGTGCTTTCTTTTTAATACATCTCTGGGTATGTGCCAGTCTAATATTGTAGGTTTATATTGTAACAGTTAGTGGTTGATGAATGTTTTTGATTAGACCGAGCAAATCGTGTCTACCACTCCCGAGTATGATAATGGACTTCTAAAGTGCGCTGCAAGTTCTTAAGTGTTGAATGCATTTGTGCAAGAGAACATCAGGAACAAATGTACTTGTGTTTCTGCAGAAAGTGTTCGATGCTGTGACCTATTTTTTGATATTTTGCTAAACACCTGCTTTGTGTTTATGGGTTTACTGTTAATCGGTTGGAGGGACTGCGGCGGGAACCTCGTGAGCTGGTTTTCCTGCTGTGAGTAGGAGCTGAAGGTAAAGACCCCCCCCCCCCCAACCCCCACCCCACCCCCCACTGCTGTGCAGGGTTTGGAGAGTAATCAGCACTGATGTAATATGTAGGATCGCTGTGGCTATGGTGGCGTAGGGTCTCCTCGGGCCTTCAAAGCTCTTTCCTGTACAGAGGGGCAGGAAGTGGTGCACAAAGCACCCCATGGCCCCAGGGAGCCCAGAGCCCGGCACACACACACACACACACACACACACACACACACACACACACACACACACACACACACACACACACACACACACACACACACACCCATATCCTCTTTGCCAGCATGGATGCCCTCTGACTTTTCTGAAAATCAGGATTGTCAGATCTGATGAGCTTTTGGTCACAGCCACATACAGGGGTTGGGGGGGGGGGGGTGCATGAGGAGTGTGTGTATATGGTTGAGTATTTTCCCACAGTCTCCTTTGAGACAACTAGGTGCACAGTGCAGTGCTGGGTCATGAACTTAAAATAAATAATAAAAAAAAAAAAAACTTTTCGTTTCTTTGACATGACAAATTAAGCCCAGTAGATCTCCCCCCTGACATGCCAGATTAAGCCCAGTAGATCCCTCTGGTGATAAACAGATAATAACAGTGATAGTGCTTCCTTCCAATCTCTCCATATATACACAGACATAATTCAGATGTGTTTGCACTGCGGTGTCTCGAAGAAGAAACAAAAAAACAAAGGGTGCCCTAGACGGACCTGCTGTGTTTACGTGATGTGGTTCCAGCGCAAACACATGAGCCCCATCTCAGTCATGCTCTCCCTCTGCATAAATAAATGAGCTCCATTCACCGCAGAGAACAGCAGTGGCGGTGGGCCGTCCCTGCAGATGACTGACAGGTCCCAACAGGCCCGCCGATCTGCTGTTTGAATTTTCAGTGGAGCAAAATATGACAAACCCGCCATTAAACTAGAGTCGTTTGGTGTGGTTTTCCAGCGCTCAGTGCTGGTGCACTGTCCCTACTTCCACCGCACTTGGCTGAGCTGCAGGCGGACTACGTTTGGATTTGTGACATGGTGCAAAAGCTCCAGGACTGAACTTTGTTTTCCAAAGTTCACAGAGTGTCAGAGGTGATGGGAAGCTGAGGTTGTCGGTGCCAAGCTTGTGTCGAGTCAACTATGTAACGCGGCTAATTTAATATTACTATGGTTGTGATGCCAAGTGCACCCCCAGCTCCCTAACTTCACTCCATTCAACATCATCTTCATTCTGTTTAACAGACATAAATCAAATGTGTTGACGCATTCGATTTGCAAATGTGATCTTCGTGTTTGCTAATCTTCCGTCAACTGTTGAAACTTGGAGCAGGAGACCATGTTCTCAGTGCTGGTGAAGGCTTCTTGGAGGTTCTGTTTCCTAGGTCCTCCTCTCTGACTGGGCTCCTCCCCCACCCTCTCAGATCCATAGCTGCCTGGGAGGAGTCATCTCCACCTAAAGTGAAACACAATTACAAGGGGAAGGTTTATGTTGGTTTTGTATGAACACTACAACAACACATGCTGTGTGTACTGTAAACACATGGATAACAAAAAGCTCGATGGATTTGCATTGGTGGGGTTGGTGACCACCTCCATGCCTAAAAGAATGAATAGTTTGGTGGAGGTGAAGCACAACAAATCGTGGCTATTCAGTGAACCAGTTTGGTACTTGAGCAGCCCGGTGCAAACTTACGTTGTCCCAGATGACAACCCCAGACTGTTCTGGTTCATTCCTCTAGTGATGGACATTTACATTTACGGCATTTAGCAGAGCATTATCTAGAGCGACTTACAAAAGTGCTAAGTGTTTAGTCGGCATATGCATCTCTATCTAGTTTAAACAGGTTTAAGTCCAAACTACTCGAGCCCAAGCACTGCCATAAACAGTTGCCAGTGCTGATACCTAGAAAGAAGACAACAAAATATAAGATTAGACTCAGAGCAATACCTAGACTGAAATATCTACAAGACTACATGCAGTATGAGTGCAATAATTAGCAAGTGTTCCCAGAGATAAAGTGCAATTACGATTTATACCAATGCTTCAGTAGATTAGTGCTTATAAGTGCTTTACAAAGAGATGGGTCTTCAGTCTGCGTTTGAAAACCGCGAGAGAGTTTGCTGTTCGGATAGCCAGTGGAAATTCATTCCACCATCTGGGAGCCAGTACAGAGAAGCATCTTGTCATGTGTCTTCCATGAATCTTGAGGGATGGCGGGTCAAGCCGAGCTGTACTTGAAGCGCGAAGGGCTCGAGGTGCGGATCGACTCTTGACCATTGTCATAAGGTATGAAGGAGCTGGTCCATTTTTGGCTTTGTAGGCAAGCATCAGAATTTTAAACTGTATGCAAGCAGCCACGGGAAGCCAGTGAAGGGAGTGCAGCATTGGAGTGACATGAGTGAACTTGGGTAGATTGAAGACAAGCCTTGCTGCTGCATTCTGGATCAGTTGCAAGGGCCTGATGGCCTGCAGAGGAAGACCAGCCAGTAGTCAAGCCTTGAAATGACAAGAGACTGGACAAGCACCTGGGAGGCCTCCTGAGAGAGGAAGGGTCGGATACGTCGGATGTTGTAGAGAAAGTATCTGCCTGACTGAGTCAGGTTCGTAATATGGGCAGAGTCAACTGGTCATCCAGAGTCACCCCAAGGTTTCCTGCATCTTTAGACGGAACAATCAAAGAGTTCTCGAACGAGATGGCAAGATCCTGCTGAGGACCTGTAGCTCCAGGGATGAACAGCAGCTCAGTCTTGCTGGGATTGAGTTTTAGATGATGAGCTGCCATCCATGAAGAGATGTCAGTCAGACATGCAGAGATACGGCTACAAACCTGAGTATCAGATGGTGGGAAGGAAAGCATTAGTTGAGTGTCATCAGCATAGCAGTGGTACGAGAAACCATGAGAGATAATTACATCACCAAGAGAACGGGTGTAGAGTGAAAAGAGGAGAGGACCTAGCACTGAGCCTTGAGGGACACCAGTAAGGAGCCTGCAAGGAGCAGATGTAGACCCTCTCCATGTTACCTGGTAAGAACGCCTCTCTAGATAGGACTCAAACCACTTCCATGCAGAGCCTGCGATTCCCAGGTCAGTGAGGACAGATAGGAAGATCTTGTGGTTCACCATGTCGAAAGCTGCAGAGAGGTCCAGAAGGATCAGAACCAATGACAGTTTGGATGCTCTTGCAGTCTGGAGCTTCTCAGTCACTGCTATGAGGGCCGTTTGTGTTGAGTGTGTTAGTTTGAAACCCGACTGGTTGGGGTCCTGGAGCAGGTTCTGAATGAGAAAGAGAGGCAGTTGGTTGTATACAGCACGCTCAAGAATTTTTGATAGGTAAGAAATGAGTCATACCGGTCGGTAGTTGCAGACATCTGAGCTGTCCAGGGTGGGCTTCTTCAAAATTGGAACCACTCTGGTAGTCTTGAATGCAGCTGGGACCTGGTGGAGAATGAGTATGTTGTGCTCTGTTGAGGAAGGTAGGGCTGGGTGATAAAACGATAATTATATCGATATAACGTTGTCTCGATAGAAATATAAGACGCATTCGATAGAAAGCGATAAAATAAAATTCCCGCTATGTTTTGACAGACAACATGATTAGTGTTGACAATGACAAGAACGCCGCCCAGACCAATCAAGCGGATGAACTAGAGTTCAGGGTTGGTTGAAGCATACAGCACTGAATGTAGGAGTGTATGCCTTAGTTTTCATCTAAATACATAGCTAGCTACAAGACCTTTACCCTTAGTTTTTGTCTAAACAGCTAGTTATATCTCTAGCTACATTTAAATAGCTGTAGAAATTCAGTCCAGTTGTGCTGAATTCCGAATCCTCCGCAGAATCCCACTCCCCTCGTTGTGTGCACATAAAGACGCAAAATAAAAAAAATGTTAACCAGACATTTCAGTCCTGTGAGTTACAGTGATTATAACATCAGGGTTGCCAACTCTCACGCATTGAGCGTGAGACACACGCATTTGACCGTTTTCACACGCTCTCACGCCACACGCGATTACTTACGCCGAAAAAAAATATCTAGTTTATTTACCTCTAATCCATGTCTATGATTCAATGAGTTACTAGTTCGCTCTGGCGCTAACCACTCGCGATTGATTGATTGCGATATAATACTTAATTTGTGTCCATTTTACACCGGCCTGGTAACAATCCATGTTCGCCACCCCCCCCTCCCCCCCTGTCAACAATTTACACTCTCCACCTCCTCCAGGTTCAAATCTTACTCCAAGCGATCTTGAAAAGTTGGCAACCCTGTAACATAGTTCATTGAGCACTCTAGTTTTGTTTTGCTATGATGAACAATTAAAGATTATGCCTTATTTATGCATACAAACAACGGAAATCGCGAATATAGCAAATATTCATATAAAGGAAATAGTGATTTGATTTATATTGTGATATACATCGATATCGACTGATATCGATATTGTGATAAGATTTTTCCCATATTGCCCAGCTCTAGAGGAAGGTGATGATTTTGACAGTGTTGTAGGCACCAAGACTGGCATAATGACTAGCCCGCTAACACCAGGACTAGCCCGCTAACACCGCTCACGTTCACTGCGCCTAGCCTGCTAACGCTGCTCACGTTCACTGCTCCTAGCCCGCTAACACTGCACGCGTTCACTGCTCCTAGCCCGCTAACGCTTCTCACTAGAGTTGCCACCTGTCCCGGTTTTCCCAGGACTGTCCCGGTTTTCACGTCGCTGTCCCGGTTTTCCTAGGCTGTCCCGGTTTTCCTAGGCTGTCCCGGTTTTCCTGCTTTTTAATATTTGGTCCCAGCAAAAAAAAAATTATTTAATGTCCTGGTTTTCACTAGGTTAGTTCAAACGATTATTTAGACTGTTTCAGCACACTTTAAATCCGTCTTTTTTCTCTCTCGCTGTGTCCATTTTACACCCCCCCCCCCCCCCCCCCCCCCCCTTCCGGTAACATTTTACATTCGCCAGCCCCACTCCGGTCAATAATATATGTTCGACGCCCCCCCCCCCCCCCCCCCCCCCTCAACAATTTACGTTCGCGTATGACAGAGTGTCCTTGTTTTTTGTCAGACCTAGGTGGCAACCCTACTGCTCACGTTCACTGCTCCTAGCCCGCTAACGCTGCACCATCTCTTCTCTCTCAGCTGCAAATAATTGGGATCATTTGGCAGTGGCTGAAGTCCAGTTGTAATTATCAGATGTTTTCTGATTGTATTGAGTCAGAGGGCAATAATTCACTTTTATTGCCCCCAAGTCCCAACTCTCTCCCTTTTTCTCAATGAAATGAGTTTATGTACGTGTAGCTATGGAAACTCATATGCTTGTAAAGGGCCTCGATGTTGCGCCTTGGAAAACACGCAACAAAAAGTCAAATTGATGTTTGCACCTGAAATGAAGTACTTGAGCTCTCTCTCTCTCTTTCTCTCTCTCTCTCTCTCTCTCTCTCTCTCTGCATGTGTGTGAATAGGGTGGAGGAGTCCTAGGCCAGTGCTGTGAGTGTGGTTACTTTAAAGATCACCAGGGTGCACTATGAATTAACTACATCCTGGAATACTTAAGGTTGCAATTAATACTCAGTGCTTCCAGAATGAGTCGGACACTATTATTTAAAATTTAGATATTAAGTTGCTAAAAATGTTCATCACATCTTGTTTTTAATGTGACCTACCCCAGAGCAGCAAGGCATTATTCCAGCACTCCTCAGTGCAGTATGCACAAGAGCTTTTAGAGTGAAGAGGTTTGGAGTGACAGCATGTGGAGTGAGAGTGTTTGGAGCAGGTCCTATGCACACAGCTCTGCACGACTTGTGTGCTGTTTTGAAGATTATTTGGAGATATGTGCAGGGTGCTGTAAATCTGTTTGAGTCTCGCAACTGATTTTGGTTTGGATCAAATTGTTTGCTTCTTTGTTTCCACTAAGGAAAAGAGCTATGAAAAACATTTCATCATTGTGTCATTACTGCAGCATTAACTGAGTATTAGTCACCGACGCTCCACTCCCTTTGTGTAACCTGTTGGTCTAAATACACAGTCATTCTATGGATCACTGTGTGTATCCTGCTGTAAGACTGTATCCTGCTGTAAGACTGTGTCACTCTGTAAGACTATCCTGCTGTAAGACTGTCACTCTGTAAGACTGTATCCTGCTGTAAGACTGTCACTCTGTAAGACTGTATCCTGCTGTAAGACTGTGTCACTCTGTAAGACTGTATCCTGCTGTAAGACTGTGTCACTCTGTAAGACTGTATCCTGCTGTAAGACTGTGTCACTCTGTAAGACTGTATCCTGCTGTAAGACTGTGTCACTCTGTAAGACTGTATCCTGCTGTAAGACTGTATCCTGCTGTAAGACTGTCACTCTGTAAGACTGTATCCTGCTGTAAGACTGTGTCAATCTGTAAGACTGTATCCTGCTGTAAGACTGTGTCACTCTGTAAGACTGTATCCTGCTGTAAGACTGTGTCACTCTGTAAGACTTTGTCTCCTGCTTTAAAACTGTGTATCCTGCTGTAAGACTGTGTGCCCTGACATATGTCTGTCTGTCTTCTAGTGTTACATTTATGATCATAAAACAAGCTGATTTTGAAGTTGGTAGCCAGGCCTCTGCACTGGGCCCTCATGCAGGGCTCCTATGCTGGGCCCCTATGCTGGGCCCCTATGCTGAGCCTCTATGCTGGGCCCCTATGCTGGGCCCCTATGCTGAGCCTCTATGCTGGGCCCCTATGCTGAGCCTCTATGCTGAGCCTCTATGCTGGGCCCCTATGCTGAGCCTCTATGCTGGGCCCCTATGCTGAGCCTCTATGCTGGGCCCCTATGCTGGGCCCCTATGCTGAGCCTCTATGCTGGGCCCCTATGCTGAGCCTCTATGCTGGGCCCCTATGCTGGGCCCCTATGCTGAGCCTCTATGCTGGGCCCCTATGCTGAGCCTCTATGCTGAGCCTCTATGCTGGGCCCCTATGCTGGGCCCCTATGCTGAGCCTCTATGCTGGGCCCATATGCAGAGCCCCATATGCTGAGCCCCACATTGGCCCACAATTGGAACACAATTATTGGGTTTCCTTAACTAGAGTGTAGCTGTTGTAGGGTACACCCAGGTTTACCTGCTGGATCCACACCTGTACCTGCACTGACCCAAGATCTGCTTTGTGTTCACAAACATGTTCTCTCTTCCTCACACTGTCCCTTCAGCCCTCTTTCTCTGGTAGTACATGGTAAATCCTCCGGTTTGGTGCGTTCAATACACAGTGCCACAGACCTGAGTCAGGGGGGAACGTATAAAAAGGTGACAGTAAATAACTTAACCCTGCAAATAAATGGTGGGTCTGGTCTTTAAGGAGCTCCAGATTTAGAGCCTTAACTAAAGGCACTAATGGTTCCCAGGACTTTGCCAAAGGGCATTGGTGCACAAATCAGCCTTTAGAGACAATGGCCTTGGCCCACGCCCACTGGCATCTGGCCCACACCGACTGGTACCAGGTCCACGCCCACTGGTTCCAGGTCCATGCCCACTGGCACCTGGCCCACACCCACTGGCACCTGGTCCACACCCACTGGCACCTGGTCCACGCCCACTGGACCCAGGTTCACGCCCACCGACACCTGGCCTGGCCCATCGTGCGGTAATGTAAAGGACAGTGTTCTTATGTCTTTTATCTTTTGTTAGCTGGTCCAACAGGAAGAGGAGTCATAAAGAATATGCACATTTATTTGCAGATGTGCTGCTTAAAACATGACAGTCTCAGGTGTGACAGGATTGGCCGTAATGGTTGCGGGACTGGGATAGCCACTCTGTGGCTTCTGGGGTCTTCTCTCGTTAGATGGAACAGGCAGCAACAGATTTGACATTCTGACATGGATGAGGTCTGAATGGGGCCTTTTACGTGGAGATCTTCATCTAGATTTAGATGATCTTGGCATTGAGGCTCGGTGTGCCAAAGACTCAGGGACAGAGTTACACCATATTGTGGTTTTGTGTACATTTAGTAAAAATGTGCTGAAAGAGTGTATTTGCCTTGTGAGAATTGGACCTCACCCTCTAGGAACTACTTTGTGTGTGAGTGGATGTGTTTTTGTTTGTGTTTGTGTTTGTAATCCGTTTTAGCCACCGTGTACAAAAGGATGTGGTTGTGTGAACTTTAGTCTAGTTTAGTGTTAGTGTGTTTAGTTTAGTGTGTGTGTGTGTGTGTGTGTGTGTGTGTGTGTGCATGTATGTTTAAGCCGGTGTGTACAGTCCATATATGTGTCGTCCCCAGGTCTCAGGGTGGATGTCCCTCCCCCCACACTAGGTGCTGTGGTCCAGGAACACGCTTGAGACTGGTGAGGCGTCTGCTCCCGGGGGAGCTGGGTCTGTCCTGGAGTCCACGGCCCCGCTGTAACCGGCTCCAACTGGCCCTAGTCGCCCTCGTCTGGTTTCCCCGCCTCTACCTGCACTACTTCAGCCAGTGGCTGTACCTCCATGCCCAGGATGTACCTGTCAACAGGTGCGAGAGAGACAGAGCTGTTTGGAAGCCAGTGTGAATAAAGAGAACACTGACCATGAAAGCGAGGGAGAGAAATCTAAACAGACAGGTCTGGATATCTGGACTGACGGGTGTGGATATCTAGTACGGACAGAGATGGTTATACTTACTTCAGGTGTATGACCACTAAATGTGTGAAATGCATCTGTTTAAAGCAAGAAATATTTATACACTCAGAAATGAGTCCTCTACACACCCAGAGATTAGGGTAGATGCCTTTTCACATGTAAGCTCCTACAACAAACACTGAACACATACAATGATACAATGTTCCTTCAGCACAACGTCCGTGTCCATCCCGCCCTTTTCATGGCTGCATGTGCGGCCCGTCCAACGAGCTCAACAGCCGCGTCCCCCGAACGGACATTATTTGGAAAGAATTTAGCACGTGTTATTTTGTCAACAGGGTTTCGTCATAAAACTTGCAGTCACATGCAGTTGCCCTGCGCATATGGAGTTGATTTGGTTTATCGTCTAGGAGAGGTTCGGTAAATACGCTCCCACGCCAGCTTTTACAGCGGCCAAACGAGCGTGGACGTTAAACCGTGGAAAAAAAGACTGAGCGAAGGCGAGAAGAATGTGGTGGAGCGGAGAGGGATGAGCGTGCGGGTGGGGAAACGGAGATGGAGCGCTGGGGGGGGGTTGGGATGAACACCAGCGAGCGGGTCAGCGGGGGACGAAGGGGCTCACGTATCCGTCCGGCCCTGTCCTTCCGGGATGAGCGCATGGGTGGCGGACTGACAGAAGACTGGAAGCCTATATAACCACACAGACCATATCATACATTAATAAAATATAGTCTGGTTATTAGATTCCTGCATGTTACAATGTATTTATATTATATTTACACAATTTATACTCACCCATGCAGGGCTTGTACCTAAACTCTGAATTAAGTGATGTATGTAGGGAAATGTATTGAAGCTTTAGATTATTTAGATTACCAGCAGAATGGCATGACTGGCAGTCATTTGTGCAAAGTTTTTACGAGGATGCATTTGCTATAAATCTCCCAGTGAGGCCCAAATGCACTTCCAAGCACGAGAGCTTGCACAGAGCTCCTGCCCAGTCACTGAGAGGAACTCCAATGGGCTGGTGCAGGTGTAATGGGGGGTGGAGCTATAGGTGTAATGGGGGTGGAGCTATATAAGTAATGGGGGGTGGAGCTATAGGTGTAATGGGGGTGGAGCTGTCTGGCTTCCACAAGCTGAAGGGAATTAATGAACAGGCAGACATTTTAAATGAGATCTAAGAGGCTTTCTGCTAACTGAGCCAGGACATTCACACCTCAGCTCACACACCTTCACATTGTCACACATTTTGTTTTGTTAAAGAAAACAGAGAACTCTGTTGTACAGTAGCTGTGTAAATTATATGCTGATTGTCAGATATATCTACAAAACATGGTAACAAGCAAAGCACCAGTTTCTCTCTCACTCTCTCTCTCTCTCTCTCCCTCCTTCTCTCTCCCCCTCACTCTCCCTCTCTCTCCCTCTCTCCCTCCCTACCTCTCCCCCCCCCCCCCTAGGTTTCGGCTCCATGCCCACACGGTGGATGTGGTGTACCAGGGTTCTCTTCTGAGTGTGCTGCAGGAGATGCTCTTGGTAGTGCTGGGGCCCTTGACCTTGAACGCAGCTACGTTTTGCCTGCTTCTGATCAGATGGGTCTGTCAGCGAGCGTTTGGCTCAACGCCATCCTTCCTGTCAAAGCTGATCATGGCTGTAGCAGTGTGGACAGTGCTTGACCCTGTGGCAGTCTTCGCCGTGGACGCGGGCCTGGGGGTAAGTCACTTAACAGAACGTGCACACTTTAGCAAACGTTATTGTTACAAAGTGGCATTACAAATAAAAACTGAAAAAATATTTAGATATAAATCTAATATGTAAGTGTATTCTGTTTGCATGTATGACAGAAGATAAGGTATAGTTATGCATGCAAGTTATGGTCTCTCTAAGCACTGGAACTGACTCATAATAGACAATTTCTGAATCCAGTTTTAAGGTTACTTATTCAATCAATGCAATTAACAAAATTTGCATACAGTTAATGACTATGCAAAAACATAATTTTGGATTTTGCAGCATTAAAGAAATCAAGGGGTTCATTTACAGTGTCATTCACCATTAATTGCAGAATTGATTGCAGAACTGTTGGTAATGCTGTCATTATTTAATTCCCATTGTGTAGAGCCACAAATTATACTGAAGAACCCAGAAACCTTTTACACATAAACACCCTCTGACCTGAACAAGATCTGTCCATGGATTTCTGATTTCTAAATATTGGTTCCTTAATATTGGATCTCATCTAATGAAAACAAAATTTTACATTTTATTTATTTTTCATCTGCAGTTTGATTTATGCACAACTCTTATATTAAGAACATTTCTTACTACCCTCCCTACTGGAAGCCTGTCCTGGTTTAACACCCTATTACCATCAAATCCCACACTACACTACCGTCCTACCAAATCATATACAGCTGCAAAAAAAGAGGTGTGAAAATGTCACAGACTCTTTTAGCAACGGCGGTGTGGCGGTAGGCAGTCGAGCATATTGACGGCAGGTCAGACCACAGCAATGAGCGTTTGCATTTAGCACAGAACAGACTTTTCAGGGAAGTGATTGGGGGGGGGGGGGTAAACCAAAAGGCCCACATAAAGTCATCTCACAGCAGACACTGAGCTCCAGTCAGATGTACAGTGGATGTGGAGTCCACACGAATTTTGGTTCATGCAGAAGCAGCAGGAAACCTGCCTGGTCCTACTGAACTTATGGTAGTGTGTCTATAAACTTGAGGGAAACTTTCATTTTTTTCTCTTATGACTCTAATGGGGATCCATGCTGTCTGTCTGTTTTACCAACACAGTGGAATACTGTAATCACTTTACTGTGCATGTTTTAACACTCTGTCGAGAGGAGATAATTAACGCTGTGTGTGTGTGTGTGTGTGTGTGTGTGTGTGTGTGTGTGTGTGTATCTGGTGTTACCAGCATCTGTCCTACAGTGCAGAAGAACCAGTGGCCGATGCTGCCAAACTATACTGGCACTTTCACCGCATAGAGCAGTCGGGCGTAGCGGGCATCTTCATCACACTCTTCCTCTACGCCGTGCACTTCACGCTGTCCGTCACAGTGCTCTCCGTGTACCTGCTGAGGTAAGCCTGACCCCACCGCCTGACCCCCCCCCCCCCCGGCTCACCGGACACGCTACACGCTGAAATCTTTCCTCTGCTCGGTCATGTCTGGCTCAGGGAGAGGAGGTTTTGGGTGGGACCTATTCAGTCAGTTCTGAACAAACCACTGGAGTCAGTACTGTAGTGTTCCTCCTCCTCCTGGTTGTGGGAACACAGGTGGCATTAGGACCCAGTGCTGTTGGCTTTTTTAGAGAGGCATTCACCATTTTTTTCTCTTTTTAATTTCAGAACAGAGCTTTCCCCAGTCTAAGTCTTCTCCTGTCTGTCCCCAGTCTGTGTCATGTTCCACAGTCTGTTTAATCTTGACATGGTCCATTAAACATTGTTCCCAGTCGATGTCCAGTCCAACCAAAAATTTGCTCTTTCTCAGAAGGGTCAAGCGTGTCTCCACTTCTTGGTATTAGATCGAGTTATGGCCAGGATCAAAGGAAGAGGGTCATAGGCTCTGCAGGTGTAATGAAGGGGCTGGGGCTGGAGCTGGGGGAGGAGCTAGGGGTGGGGCTATGGGTGGGGCCAGGGGTGATCCCTGAATGTAGGCTGCAGGCCTGCACAGGGCCCAGCTTGGCTTGGGGTTTTGTGCGCTTCTATTGGCTGCCACAAGACACGGCTGACCTATTTCTATAATACTGCCTGGAGCTGCATGTATAGATAGAATGAACCACTATCTGTTTTTAATTACATTTTAACAGGCCCGGGAAATAAATAATCTGTAAATTACACTATTAAATGCAGTGCGGTGTGGGAGAGTGATGACAACAATGCCTCTGTCAATCATAAAGGCATAAAAGAGCTTATTTTCCTTCATGAAGGCAGGACCTGTGTGAGTGGGCCTATAGGTTTTGTTGTGGACAACTGTATGTAAACAAAAATTATTATTATTACTTAAATGCATGATTATTCTGGCTCTGTAGCCGGTCTGAATCTTTTGAACAGGACTAAATCCAATCTTGGAAATAGGTGTATTCACTTCATTTTCGTCCACATATTTACATACATTTGTGTTGATGTGATCATGACATCCATCGCGGGCTTCTCTTCATGATTCCTCATGCCTGTGAGTCAGGACTGCAGGTCTTGTCCCGGCTGTGCGCAGAGAGCAGACGTCAGTATGCTCCATTGCCCGACTGCACAGAGCTCCATCTCTGCCTGTCATGTGATGCTCGTCCGAGTTCTCGTTACCCTTTTGCTGCGCTGGACACCTTTGTCGTGGTCGGAAGTCAGGGAGGTTTTAAGAGACGGTGGGTCAGTGGTTTGTTTTGCTTTTCCTTCATGCTGGTTGATTAATGGGTTGTGTGAAGTGGAGGATGTCTGACATTGCGCCCCCATGAGATTCCTGGTTTCATAGGTGCTCTGTCCTGCCTGTACTGCCACTGCCCTGGTCATGAGTTGCTGCATGCGTAAATGCAGACATCGCACACACAAGGAACGTGGCCTGTGAGCAGACGCCTCTTCTCAGGGCAAAGACTGAACTTTCTTCTGCTCTCTTATACACTTGTTTCTCATAGTCACCTAATGAGATCAAGCACTGAGAAACAGCTGAAGGGAGACTCAGTTTTCACAAGCTTTAGCTCTTCCAGAAATCCAAGAGACCGGTTCGCTCAAGCCGTTAGTCCAACTGCTATTGCGACTTCCACTACTGTCACGTCCATTTTATTCAAGCTGGATTTAAACAGAAGCCCTGGATTCAATCAGTCCAGCCAAGCTGCTCCTGGCTACAGCAGGCATGCCGGCCTGGCGTTGGCTGACTGTGCGACCTCAACGACTGGAGCTTATCACGCTAACTGTGAGCATGAATGGTGACGCGTTAATGGCATCGACAGTGACAGGACGGGAACGTTGTGACTGGTGTGTAAGATTAAAGGAGGATTTTGTGGTGGGATGTTGAACATTGCCCACAGAAATGCTCTGTGTTGAAAGCGGGTATGTAATGAGTGATGAAACCATAACTGTTCTTGATTATTCATTCAAGTCAAAATACTCCTAGATTTGATTAAGTAATTTCCAAATAATCTATCCTGTTTTCCTTCTTTTCTCCAGACTGCATAATGACGGCAGAATCCTGGATGTGCACCACCGTCTCCACTGCCCGGAGGGGGCGTTCTTCATCCCGGACGACTTTGAAGTGTCCAATCAGGAGCTCAGCTACATCGTAAAGAAGGCAGAGCAATGGCGGGGATTCAACGGAGAGAGACGAAAGGTGATCAGATTTAGATCCGCTCACTAATCTAGGATCCACTTCACTGTTACCTTTTATAATGCTTACTATTAGCATTCAGGTCAAAGAGCTTTCAGAATGATTGCAAACAGATTTCCCAGATTTATTCTTAAATTCACACCGCTACTGGCTGACTTAAAAATCTAGAGATTTATATTAGAGAATAGCTTTATCTAGAGAATAGCTTTATATTAATCAAATAGATTGACTATGCCAAATCTCCAGATTGCTGTCTGATAGCTCATGCCTACTAAAATATGTGAGCAAGAACGTCTTTGGTGGGATTGTATTTTTTCAAATGGACTTTCTTGTAATTGTATTTTAAACACAGTTGATGCTGGTTCTTAAAGCAGACGTTGTATTTGGACGCATTCTCTTGGCTTTGCTGTGTGTAATGATGAATGAAATGCAGACCATGCACACATTCATCTGGTCTTCCTGCTGTTCACCATTAGCTGTGGCATCGGGGTCTCTACAGTGCATTGCCCAGATATTAGGTGTAAGAAGGTACAGCATTTCAAATTACTGTTTTCTTAGTAATATTTGAAAAAAAAGCTTAAAATGTATCAAATTTAAAGAGGTCTTTATATTGTATTATATAATTGGAATTATTGGAAAGTTTCTAAGGTACTGATAAAATACCATTTATTTGACAAAGACATACGCAGAGACCTCAGTGTACATATGTAATCTCACATCTCCCACCCACACATGCACATGCATATTGGAAGGTCACTATTGTAGACTGACTTTACTATTGAAAGGTCTCTATTGTAGACTGACTTTACTATTGGAAGGTCTCTATTTTAGACTGACTTTGCTATTACAGAAGTAAAGTTCCCTCTCAAGTCTTTATTTGAGCAGAGCAGAGCTGCTTCCTCCAAGGCTCTGCTCTGCCCAGACTTTATGAACAGGAGTCTCAGTGCTTGTGTCTGAGTGTTAATTTGATTCGTTTATTCAGAGAACATTGGAATGCCTCTGCTAAGAGGGCTTTCATTTACCCACAAGCCCTTACCAGACTAGTCCTCCCCAACACAGAGCTGAGCTGCAGACTTCTGTTTCGGAATTACAACAATCACTGCTTTCCTCATATTGGCCCTAATTTGCCTTTATTGAACTGATAAAATGATAACACATTAAACACATTTGCCAGCATGATGAAAATTTAGGGTTATTGCATTGCACGATTTTTAACATTATTCAGCCAGGCGATTTTTCATTTAAATAAGACGGCCCGAACCATTATTTCATAATTATTATAGCAATTTCTCCATGCAAAAAAGGGTCACTTTCCTAACTCAGCAAAGACATATCCCTATTAAACTAATTTGCCTACATGCAAATTTTTTGTCATTTTTACCTCATTAACTATTTATCATCACCATGGAAAAAATGTATGCAGCGAGGGAAGGAAGCTGTGAGACAAAGCTGAAACTAATATTTTGCAACTCTAATGATTTTTTGCATCCTTAATTAGATAGGAGAAGGTTGATATGATTAGGTCAGGATGTAGTAGTTTTCATTAAAAATACATTTCAGAAACTGTATTCCAAACGTGCCCTAGCAATTAAATAATGAAACCAACGTGTTCCTTATTATGGACCCAATTAATATAGGAGAGGGAGAGACGCCTGGGTTTAATAACAAGGAGCAACAAGGCTTTCATTAGCAAAGAACAGGAGAAGGAGAAAGCAAAGCAAACCGCCCCTTTCTAGGTATAGCAACACAGCTACAGGACGCTTCCAAACTGCACCGCACCATCGCGGGCCTGCAGGATTTAACATCGTCCGCTCCATCGCAGCACCTAAAAACACCTTAGCTGTAGTCATTTTGACTGATCGGATCATTTATTTAGATAAGGCTCTCAACTTTCAGTGAGGCCCTTCTGAATGCCGTATGTTAATAGACCAACTCAGAGCAGCGTATTTCTAATAGAAAAATTAAATAATATCTTAGCCTTTCACTTCTAGGCCACCCTGCATTCACTATTTTGGATAAATTTTACATTGTAATGATTAACAAGAACATGTACAATTACCTAAACCAACATTTCACAAGTGTTTTATTTGTTTTAACACGTACTGAGTGAAGGATGTGAATGAATTCAAACTGACTTTTAAAGATGTAGCCAAGTGAATCTGGATAAGATATTTCTTACTGATCCTAATACAACATGAATCCAGCTTATTGGTGTTTTAGGTGATGAACTGTTACCCACTATGGAGCGTGGAGTCAAATTCCAGTCCCACAGTGGCCCTATGAACCTCCAGAACAGGAGTTCAACACCCTGTTAAACCAACGGGTTTCAGACCCACTCTAGGGGAGTCATGAGCTAATTAGCAAGCACTGAATGAGCTGAAACACATGTGCTGGAATTGAGCTTCGAGCCGTCCATGTTAGTTTGTCCACACAACTAACTGAAGCTGCTATACTATAGTGAACTAGAATTTTTTAATATAGCTTATGAATCACAACATACGTTTCAGTCAGTCTGTCACCACAAATGGAATATTTCAGGTTAAAGAAATTTACAGCATCGATAAAAATGTTTCTTGTTAGGCACAAATATCATATACAATACACAAATGATTAATAGTATTTATATTTACTGTTATTAACACTGTTGTTACATACAACTGTAAATTCAAAGAGGCCTGGGGATGCGTTTTAACAGTTGCTCACCATTACAGGCGAAATATATTGAGCCTTAAATGAACGTTCTGTAGAGGGTCATCTCATTCACACGTTGAGCTGCATGACTTATTAAGACACGACTTCTCTAGGTGTTGTACATCAAAAACATTTCAAATGTTTTGATCTTAATTTATTTTTAAAAGTGAAATGGTTAGAAAGTGAACTCACATCCTAGAATTTATTACAAAACAAAACAAAAAACCCTCATTATTTCACTTACATTTGAGCGTATTTTAATAACATACTGTGTAATCCATAAATATTACTACAACAATGAAAGCCATTTATCCCAGGATGCACCTCTACATTTACAGCACCACACAGAGAAATGAAGATTAAACACTGCTTTTCAATTGAAGTCCCCCTCCTTAACCACCTGGCATCTTTCACTAGTTTTATTTGAGCACTTAAAGTATACAGATTAACACAGAAGAAGTAAATACATAACAGTAGTAAACAGTAGTAAAGTGTTAATGGTAGTTGTTTCCCTTAAGCATTAAAACAATAAAATAATAATAATAAAAAAAAAGAGATCCACATTCAATAACACCCTCAAATAGCTTGGCGTTATTATCGTCAAACTTGTAATTTTCACTGAGCGATTATAAAACCTAATCTGATTTTTTTTACTCTTTAATTACCTTTGTAATATGGCTCAGATTCTTTCAGGCCATGCAATCAACATTATTGTTCCTACTTTAAGATATTACACTGTGCTATTAGCATCTGACTGCTGAGTAAGTCTACACATGAAACACACAAATGCCAAGCATGAAAAAATTGTTGGTTATTAAATCAAGCAAAAAAAATTTCAATTGTCTATTTGCATTAAGATTTTCAAAATGTTTTGAAATATGCCTTACATATTTTAAATCGAGTCAACTTCCCATATTAACAAACTGCGAGAATGTGTTTGCCATCAAGGCGGCGCGTCTGTGCGACGAAGGCAAGCTTCATGCCCGCCGTTTCCTGCGTTCCTACCCTGCATTGTAAGCATCAGCACGGAGCTGTTGATCAGTGACAGAAGGAGTGATGAAGAGGAAGGGAAAGAGGGAGAGAGGGAATGAGACAGAGAGAGGAGGAGGAGGGAGCAGGGCCTAAAATCATAGCATGTGTGTAATGAGGGCATTAATTATGTATAGGCGTTGGTGCAGATGGACCTCATTAATTGTCTGCCGTCACCTTCTTGATTACTGTACCTGGGAGGGAGGTACTAATGCCTGCCGCGCACGAGCAGGTAACGCAAACTGTTTTGTCACTGCCCGGCTGACAGTGACGGAGCAGGCCACGTGGCGCAACTCTAATCTGCGCCGTAATTCACCAGAAACTTCGCGGTGACATTGATTGTGCTAATGGCCGCTGATAGCCCCCGAGATGTTTTCGCAAGCGAAATCGCATCAAGATTTGTGCACAGCCGTGCCGTTTGTCTCCGCGGCTCTCCTTAATGTGTTTCCACGGGCGGAATTTCGGGAACACCCAAGGTGCTCTGCAAAACAACGGATTGGAGCGACGGGGTGGTTGGTGGGGGGGTGGGGGGTGTGGACCTGTCGCGGGAGGCAGACTGCAGATTGGAGAGCTAATGATGAGCAGACTGTTCTGGTGTTTCTTCATCTCTCTCTCTCTTTCTCTCTGTCTCCCCCCTCTCTTATGAATTATTAAGAGAGTGATAGGTGAGCCCTTCCTTGTGATCTGTGGCCTCAGTCTAGCACTTGCTGCATGGCTCACATCATAAGCCTCCATTTACAACGTGTTGTCTTGTGTGGCGGTGGGGTAGCCTACAGACACTGTTACAAAATTACAAGAACCTGAGCGATGTGAACATCGTGCACGTCAACGAAACGCTCCATCGCACCCGCTGCTTTGCACCCTCATGTCACCGACTTTAGCAGCACATACAGCCAGATGAGGAGGCGGGCCGGGCCGGGCCGTCCAGCCCAGTAGCTCCACACGCTCCTCTAAATCTTCCGGCTGACTGGCAGCCCGTGACCGGCGGCTCCGGCTCCAGAGCCAACAATGAGCGCAGGACTCCCTGAAAGCGAACCCAAAACAGGAACACAAACACAGGCAGAGGTGAGGCTGGAGGGCTCGGTGGGAGGGGCTGCCCCGGTTTGGACGGGGTCAGTGGGAGGCACCTGCACGCACCCCCACAACGCAGTCCCACCCTCTGCAGCCACTTCCGAAAATGTTTGTTTACCTTGGAGCTGAGAGCCGCAGCTTCAGTTACAGGAGGCCTCACAGGCCTGGGGCAGTCATAAGGCCTCACTGGCCTGCAGCAGTATTGAAGCCTGACAGACCTGGGGCAGTTATGAGGCCTGATAGGCATGGGGCGGTAGTGAAGCCTCACAGGCCTGGGACAGTAGTGAGGCCTGATAGGCGTAGGGCAGTAGTGAGGCCTGATAGGTTTGGGGCAGTAATGAGGCCTGATAGGTTTGGGGCAGTAGTGAGGCCTGACAGGTTTGGGGCAGTAGTGAGGCCTGATAGGTGTGGGGCAGTAGCGAGACCTGACAGGTTTGTGGCAGTAGCGAGGCCTGACAGGTTTGTGGCAGTAGCGAGGCCTGATAGGTTTGGGGCAGTAGCGAGGCCTGACAGGTTTGTGGCAGTAGCGAGGCCTGACAGGTTTGTGGCAGTAGCGAGGCCTGACAGGTTTGTGGCAGTAGCGAGACCTGATAGGTTTGGGGCAGTAGTGAGGCCTGACAGGTTTGTGGCAGTAGCGAGGCCTGATAGGTTTGTGGCAGTAGCGAGGCCTGACAGGTTTGTGGCAGTAGCGAGGCCTGATAGGTTTGGGGCAGTAGCGAGGCCTGACAGGTTTGGGGCAGTAGCGAGACCTGATAGGTTTGTGGCAGTAGCGAGGCCTGACAGGTTTGTGGCAGTAGCGAGGCCTGACAGGTTTGTGGCAGTAGCGAGGCCTGATAGGTTTGGGGCAGTAGCGAGACCTGACAGGTTTGTGGCAGTAGCGAGGCCTGACAGGTTTGTGGCAGTAGCGAGGCCTGACAGATTTGTGGCAGTAGCAAGGCCTGACAGGTTTGTGGCAGTAGCGAGACCTGACAGGTTTGGGGCAGTAGCGAGGCCTGACAGGTTTGTGGCAGTAGCGAGACCTGACAGGTTTGGGGCAGTAGTGAGGCCTGATAGGTTTGTGGCAGTAGTGAGGCCTGACAGGTTTGTGGCAGTAGCGAGGTCTGAGAGGTTTGTGGCAGTAGCGAGGCCATGGCTAGGCTGCAGCGCCATCACATGCATCTCAATATGAGACGTGGGTGTGGAAGGGACAGGCCCCGTCATGAAGAAAAGGTCACTGATGTCTGCTGGGCAGCAGTGTGTGAAAGCACGTCAGTTGAACAGCAGTTAAAGGGGTGGATGGGAGGAGAGAGCAGGAGAGGGAGAGACACACTGGTAGAGGGAGGGAAGGACACAGAGAGAGAGGGCAAGCCAAATCAGAGAGGAGGGGGAAGAGAGGGAGAGATGCGGAGGAATTCCCCTACACTGACACTATATCCCTGTCTGATTGTGTTAGTGCTCCGGAGGTCATCCTGCAGTCACAGGATGTCTCTCTTCCTGGTCTGGAGAATCCTGACCCTTTTATTCCTTCATTTCTTTTATGGTGTCTCTTTATCCAGATTAGGACATGTAACACATCTGAAATAATGTCAGTGAGCATAAAAATGAAAATATTACATTGGATTTTTCATCTTAAATAATTTCAGCAAAGAATCTCAATGATAATGCTATTAGTCTAATAGATGACTAGTCTCGGCTGTTCTGGGGATCAGAAGTCACTTCGCTGAATAATTCTTTTTAGCTTATTGAGATCTGTAACATTTTGTGGTAGAATAATGTTGGCAGTGGGGAAGAACAAGGCTTTGATTTCCACGACTAACAGCTCTTAGCCCTGCTGCTCTGTCACAGATCCACGTTTCTTTTAATTTCACCCTAATATGTTGCTCGTCGAGTCAGCTGTCAAAACACCGGCAGCTGGAAGCGGCAGAATTGAGTGCACATGTTGAGAGGCGTACGGGTCCTGACCCGCTCACGGCCCACTCCTGCAGAATGTGGAGGACAGGAGACAGGCTGGACAGGCCACGGAGGACCGACTGCTCTTTGGAGACATTCCGGGTGGCTGGGATCTTTAAGGAAGAAGATCTTTTTACTTCGTATTAAGGGATAGACGAGGAGTTTTGGTCAAATAAAAAATCAACGATAAAAGTTCTGCCACTGTGCAGATAAACCCAACCTGCGTTCGCACTAGATTGATATGAAAGTTGTGGTGTGTTTTCTCTTTCTTGTCTTCCCCCCTCACACACTTTGACCTTGGCTCTCAGCGACTGCCCAGAGGGATGGAGGGGCAGTGATTACGCTTGTGTACTGTGTGGAGCAGATACCGCCCCTTTTGCTGTAGAGGAGTCTCTAATCTCTGATCAGTCCCGTGACCTTAAAGATAGCAGACAGGAGAGGAAGCCGGGACATCTTCACTCCGCCAGCACCAGGTGTCTCCGTGTCTTCCTACATTAACTCACATCAGTTTGTTTGTCAAGTATTCTGAAACAATACATATGCTTCCATGAAGTAGAAGAAAATACTGAAATTCCTTTTTTATTTGAACTCACTAAATCTTTCAGGATAGCTCAGAAATGTCAACTATCTGTACAGCAGCTATAGACTTTGTCATTTTTGCATACTATATATTTGATTTAATAGTGATTGGTTGTGTTTTCTAAATTAGATGACTATCAAATCTATATGTTGATTTACATATTTATATATTCTATAGATTCTCATTTACATATTCATGTTGTTGTTTATTCATAACTAAACAACAACAATAATACTAATTAATCAGCTACATTAACTAATTAACTAACTACATTACAGTTAACTATGATTAACCAATGTCATTATTACTATAAGATAAACATGGCATATAAGACCTGCTGTGCTGTAGAGCAGCTGAGAAATCTTGCATCATTTTGTCGAGCTTCTCTGTGAGCATCCGTGTGCCTTTTCTCCAGGGTCAGTGGAACTTTCGTTTGTGCCAGCCACATTAGCAGACAAGGGTGTGCAAAGACCTTCATCCAAAATGTGTGGAAATAACCTTAATTTAAAAGCATTTCGCCGTCAGCCTCTCCAAACAAACAAACGTTGGAGAGCGGATCTCTTGCAGGTGTGCTCGGGCCAAGCTGCTGAGTGGTGGATCTCTTCACACACCTGTCTGTGGATTCAATTGGCTCTTTAAAGCAGTTATAAAAGCAGATTAGTAACAGGGAGTTATGCAGATGCCTTAGTGAGATAAGCTATAGCCTGGATTCTCTCTCTCTCTCTCTCTCTCTCTCTCTCTCTCTCTCTCTCTTACTCTTACCCATTCCTTCACTCTATCCTCTTTCTCAGTCTGAAGTCAGACCTTTTTGTTGTTTAGGTTTATTTTTCAGAATATTCTCACCAATTCTTTGTCACTCTTGTGTTCTTGATAAGAGCTCCATTTAAAGCCGTACCCATAGATCAGAGGCAGATGGCTTCTCCACACAGCAGTCCCAGAGCCCAGTGGAAGAGCTACAGGGTCCCGTTCTGTTTCTGATCCTAACTGTTTTGATGGTCTTCTCCTTCCTCTGCCACATAATAAAAGCCTGTATTTTCTCAGGTTTTCTATAATAAAACCTCGCCGCTGCCGCTTCTCGCCGGTGTGTGATTGGTTGTGTATGAGTTGTATCCGTGTTAAAATTGTAAAGCGTCCTTGGGTATATAGAAAGGCGCTATATAAGTTGAACATTCATTCATTCATTCATTCATAAAAGTCATTTTCCGGTTGAGGGTAAGGTCCTGGTTTGGATGGAATTCAACCTTCTGCATTTTAATAATATAGAGAGGTATCTCCCATTCATAGAAATGGTATGAAATTATTATTAGTCAAAAATATAAATGTTATTATGAGGCAAAGTCTACACATAGACAAAGACGCAAAGACACACAAACACAGAGAAGCCCAGTTGTGTCTGTTCATCAAAGAGAAAGTGGCCTACTGAGACTTAGTCACTCCATGGTCATTTAGCCAAGTCCTGCAAATCTGTGTGTGTGTGTTTTGTGTGTGTGTGTGTGTGTGTGTGTGTGGTCATATACTGCCAGTTTTGTGTGCATGAACAGAAACACAATTCTGGTATTTAAAAGACTGTGAGAAACTGTGAGTTTAACTGTTGTACATTTGAGACTATGTTTGGGTCTTAGTGCAACTTCTGATGTTTCTGTGTCCCTGCCAGTCCTTCTGTCTCTGTGTATCTCTGTGTGCACTGTTGGCATCCTCTTCTCCACCTTGCTATCTCCTGACCCCTCCTGACCTCACGGGCTCCTGTGACCCTTCTGGTCACTGCTGGTCTGGACTGACTGTGGCTGGCTCACGAAACCAAAGACCCAACTCTGCCTTTCCGAACCATGCTGCACCATATCTGCCATGTGCCAGTACCGTACAAATAACCCAGCCTGTCCACCACACACACACACACACACACACACACACACACACACACACAGACTCATTCAAATGCACCTGTCAGTGTGATGAAGCACTCGCCCGCAGGGAAGCATTGTTTACATTTTCACTCCACTCTTCGTAAAAGTGAGATTCTAATTATTTTCCCCCACTGTAAATTAAAGCCAAGCGGGACAGAACCAGGAGCCCGGCGGATCCAGATGCTATGCTGCTCTGTCTGTGTCTCCAGTCTAAAGTGTGTGTAGAGCACTGGGTGGTTCTGTGTCTCCAGTCTAAAGTGTGTGTAGAGCACTGGGTGGTTCTGTGTCTCTAGTCTAAAGTGTGTAGAGCGCTGGGTGGTTCTGGGCTCCAAGGTCAGCAGCTCATACTCATGAAAAGGGACAAAAAAAGCCCAGAGAGAGTGAGAGAAAGACATAGGTGAGGAACTTCGTACACACACACACACGTGCTTGCAAACGCACTTGACTTTGCTGTTGTGCTCATTACACGCAAGTCTAGAGATATGCAGCCGAGTGGAATACATTATTCCTCACATTTCATACATAATAATGTGCCAAAATTGCATGGCGTTATTTGTCATCCCGATGACTAGAGAAGGAGATGGGGAGAGAGAGAAGGGAGAGATTTAATTAGCCCAAAGTGCAAGCAGACGGGAGGTAAAATTAGGCTAATAGCGAAAGCTGCAGATGAGTGGGTCCTGTAATGATGCCACTGTCTTACTCACAGTGCTCAGAGTGGGATGAACTTGGGCTTAGGCCCACAAACCTCCATCTCTCTGAAGGATGGCCAGGGCATCTCTCTCTCTCTCTCTCTCTCTCTCTCTCTTACTCTCTTACACTCTCTCTCTCTTACTCACTGTCTCACTCACTCTCTCTCTCTTTGACTCTCTCACTCTCCCTTCTCTCTCTCTCTCACTCCCTCTCACTCACTCACTCTCTCTCTTTCACTCTCTCCCTCTCCTTCTCCTACTCACTTGGTTTATGGCATCGATAGGAAAGGTCAGGGTTTTCACTATTTTCAGATACTTGACATTATTAAAAAGTGAATTCAGAAGATTACAAACCAGTTTCCTGTAGGTGAACACCGGTCATAAACATAGGCTGTGCGTGTGTGTGTGTGTGTGTGTGTGTGTGTGTGTAAGCTGCCCCACACAGTGCCACTGATAGCTGGCAGCTCCTTTCTCCTCTCTTTACTGTCTGTGCTTTTTGTTCCTGGTCCTGCCCTTCTGCTCTTAACACTGTGTTTATACAGCACACTGTTCCCACCGTCTGGCCCGCCGCCATCACTTTCTCCCCTGATGCACTTACAGCGTATTTTATGAACCACACCAGTCTCGTATTGTCCTTCACCGCCACAATTACGACTCCATTACGGACCAGCTTGTCTGCGTGCTGCCGGCACGAAGCGCACGCAGCCCTCGCGCCTGCAACACGGGAGACGCTCGCACTCCTGCGCGACACTTATCGAATCTCCGATATCCATTTTTGCAAATCTGGAGTCGGGTAATCTCATTTAGCCGGGCCCAGGCCCGCTTCGGCAAGACCGGAGCGCTGCCCCCCGCTTTTATTTCCACTTCCTGGATGCGCGGGCCGTCTGCCGCATTTGCCGTAACGCCTGGGAAATGCGGGATTTATGCTGGGGCCAGGACTCGTGCTCCGATGTTTATAGGCCTCAAAGAAGCAGCGACTGCCTCTCCTGATGCAAATAAAGAGACTGATACAGGCTCTATCAGATCCCCGCGTACAGACGCCCACGATAAATCCAGGCTAGATTGGATGGAATTAGGTTAGCTCACTTGAATGCTATCTGCTTAACCCACAGATGGGGTCTCTGAGAACACCCAGGCATCGAGTCTAAATCAGTCACTTAGCGCCAGTGGGTCTGGGACAATGGTGGAGAAAACACTCGCCTTACACACGCGCATGTACTCACGCACACACACACACGCATGTACGCACAAACCAAGCCAGGCTAACACCCATTGATTTATTACATTTATATAAATGAATTAATGTAAGATCCATTATGCAACAAAACACAGAGCAACTGAACCATACCATGTTGTCTATGTATGAGTGTATGTACGAGTCTGTGTGTGTATGAGTCTATGTGTATGTATACATTATGTTATCCTTGCAAAAACTGTAGCGGAAGCTCCAATCTCAGCAGAGGGATGAGGTGAGATGATTTGATTGAAGCAGTAACTGCTAGCAACATTCCCTCACAGTCCCAGAGTTGAGCTACTATTGCATAACGAGTCTCCTAGCCTTGGGAAGCCACTGGTTTTCTCTAAAACCGCACACAGCACAATGTGAGATCTGATTGGCCATGGGCCCGTGCGTGTGCATGGAGACCACACAGGGTTCTGATGTGGGAAAGGCAGCATGGACTGTTCTGAGACCAGCTTAGCCGGCGCACGCCGAACGACTTGGAAAGGGGAGTGTTTCTAATTTACGTGGTAATTTCTTTCTGATGGCTTTAGAAGTCTCCTCTGATGGTGCACAATGAGAGTGTTCTCTCCGGGCTGTCTGTACTTAAGAGGTGTCTAATTACGCAGGGTAATGACTCTCGTGCTCCGGGCCACGGTGGGCAGTGTTTAGGCAACACGCGTAGGTAGCGGGAGAACCGTGCTGGTGGTGGTGCGCGGTGAAATTAGAGAGATGTTCCGGCCTGACCCCGCCTGCCCCTTCTCTCTCCTTCACTGGGTTGTTTTCTTTTTTTTTTTTTCAGAGGACTTGTAATTACCGAACCAATTAAGGGGTCACCTTGGGTTTATAAACTCAAAGTGCAACCCGAAAAAGTTCTCGCCGCGTTCCAGCCGCGCTGAGGACGTCAAAGGCCCGACAGACGCGGTGCAAGTGTGATGGGAAAGATGAGAGGGAGAAGAAGGTTTTGGAGGAGGATCGGGTCAGAAAACAAACCGAAGGGGTGGGAGAGAGAGAGAGAGAGAGAGAGAGAGAGAGAGAGAGAGAGAGAGAGAGAGAGAGAGAGAGAGAGAGAGAGAGAGAGAGAGAAAGTGACTCATGCAGCACATGAGTTCTTGCACTTTGCTAAGCTGATGTCAGGCCTGCCCCAGCATGCTGGTGTGTTCTGCTGTCCCCGACCCAGACCCTCTCTCAGGAGAAGAGCACCTGGTGTCCTCCATCCACAGTCTGGTCCAGTTCTGCTGCTGGAGCAGCAGGTCACATGACCTCGCAGCCTGGCCACATGGCTGTGCTGGACTCTCGTGGGCTGAACAGCTCTCCACTGCGTTGACACTAAATGTACAAAAGAAAATAGGGGCTTGCATTCATATTTTATGTATTACCGGCCAAGTATATTGTTTTTATGTAAATGTGTTTGTCTGTGTGTGTGTGTATTTGTTTATGTGCACGTCTAGCATATGAATTTGACTTTACCAGGAGGGCAGATGATGGAGCCCTGGGTTGGGTGTAAGCTAGCTGGCCTGGCCAAGAGGCGCCGTGATCTTCACACTCCGATGCCTCTGAATCCCATGACCTATATAACATGTTACACGCCTGGCTTGCTCCCTGCATTCTCCTATTAGAGCGGGAAGGCATGTAACAGGTTCAGACCATGCTGTGTAGCCCACATAAGCGCCACCACAAGGATTCGTCCACTCAGATCACAGCTGTCCCACCTGATACGTGCTGCAGTGGTAACCATAAAGGGATAGCTCAGCCAACGCGGGATAATCTCAGGCCATAAAAGGCGGATGGTAGCGCCACCACGCAAGGCGTCGCGTCCCGCTAGTTTTCACTCTGCTAATGTGAAAACTGAAGTGTTAGCATCTCCGGATGAACTATCCCTTTAATTGACTCCAGCACACCTGATATAGTGAGATTCTCAAACTTTTAAGTTTTGCTTTACCCCATTTTTTTTAGAGGGGGGGCAGAATAATCCTGTGTGCTCAAGTGACATGCCAGAGTTTGAGATCCATGTTAATAAGAGGCTAGGGGGTGATATCATTCATTTCTTTCTTTGCTCTTTTAAGGCCTGGATTTAAAGGCCTTTTCTCTGAGGCTGTGCTCTTTGTGCCAGACCAGGTTTGGGTCTGGGTGAGTAATCTGGCAACCCGATACCACCTCCACCCCCCAACCTCCACCACCCTGCATTCCTGCCTCAGCGCGCTGGGGATCATCAGAAAGGTTGAAGAACAGTGGTAAATTACAGGGGATTACTGTCAACTGACTCGGGATTTGATTCATCTCCGAAAGCGCTGAACTGTGGTGGCAGGTAGGGCCAGGTAATTGCGTCAAAGTGAGCGTTTGTGCAGGTATGCGGCACTAAGCCCTTCACTCCTCCACCCTGTTGTTTTGACTGTGTGGGCACAGACGGGGTGGCTCACCTTCCCCGTCCAGACTCCTGTCCCTCGCCCAGACCCTTCGTCCTCCCGTCAAACCCGCCGCCCGTCTCCTGTCTCCGTCTGGACTGTTAGTCTCCTGCTGTTTGATCATTGGTATGGATAGAGAGTGGTATCTAATGCAGGGAGGGGTGTTTCTCATTAGGTGGCAGTGCATGAATACATCTGGACGGAGGAGGAGCCAGGAACATCCCCGCCCCCCGGGGGTGTGGCCTCCACAGTGGGAGAGAAGAGCACCCATGTGTCCATCTACACATTGTACGTCAGTGGCCTGCGTCAGCGCTACAGACAGTTCCTCAGACAGCCCAATGGAGCTATCATAGAGGTGGGCCTGCCCTCTCTCTCTCTCTCACACACACACACACACACTCACACACACACACACACACACACACACACACACACACACACCCCACTACTAATGTCCTGTGGGCTGCTGGCTACATATAGTTCTGTTTTTCCCGCTCTAACGCACCTGATTCAACTAATCTGCTAATTATCAAGGCCTTCGGGAAGTGGGTGAGGTGATGTCAGAGCAGGTCGCGTGCTCCCCAGGTCTGGCGCTAGTACGCGGTTCTCCACCACCACCTCCACTCGCGCTCTCCTCCTCCCCACCAAGCCTCCTCCCTGCTCCGCGGCTCAGGAGGAGCAGGTGGGAGGGGTCTGACGCAGACAGCGGGACAGAGATGAGGAGCAGGTCACCAGAAAACGAACACGGCCTCAGCTACCCTGGTGCTGACCACACCTCTCTCCGTCCCCTCCACTGGAGACTGGAAGAAAATAAACCATGTGAAAGTTCCTCTCCCTCGCACCAGGACTGTCCGGCCCGGGGGCGGAGCCGTCAGTCAGATCAAAGAGAGCTAAGCGAAGAGTTTTGCTGTCTTCCTCGCCCCCCCCCGAGCCAGTGCCGGAGCCCCTCTCCTTGGCCCTGAGCTCCGAGCTTCGAGCAGGGGCGTGTTCCCGAACGCCCCCGTGTTCCGGCTTCACTTTCACACGGCGCTGCACATTACTGCATCCAGTCGGGCAGCACCGAGCAGACTGCTGGCCAGATTGCCGTCTAATTAAATGTACCACGGATTCCACGCGGTAACAACTGCAAGCACATGAATTAACTCTCATCCCCTCGAGAACAACCTGCATCAGCACAACAAAATTAATATTTTAAAACTTGCGTGTCAAAAGCGGCAGATTTATGCTGGGCGCGTGTCTGCGTCTCGCTCGCAGGGCCGACGCTCGGCTTAATGGAGGATCGCGAGTCTTTTGAGTGATGACGGTACCGCAGCCACACGCCATATCTGTCAGCACGTAGGACTCAACGCCATGGCACCGCAAACACACACACGTAACACGGAGAGACAAGCAGTGACCCGAGAGCACTACTGGTCTGCAGAGGTTTCCAGTCTTGAGAATTTGTATGAATTGAATTTGAATGCTTTGGCAATAATAACCAGCTCTAGAGTTGAACAGTGCAGCTGTTCACCAGAGAGCCCCACAGATGTACACATGCATCAGCACGATGGAGATGTGGTCATCCTCACCTTGTGCTGAGCTGTGGAACATCATCACGTCACCATTACCCCATAGAACAGACCAGTTGACGCTGCACCCTGCTCAGTGTTTTACCAGATCGGTGACACCTGATTCTACCCCTGAATTGCACCTAATTGAATCGGTTGCAACCAAGGAGCAGCTGGACTGAGGGAGAACCATCATGCTGCTGAAGCCACCTCCTCACTGCCTCAGCACTCCCAACACCAACAGCCCTCATCCAGTCGCTAGGAGGAGACACCTCCCAACAGGGCCAGGAGCAGACACCTCCCAACAGGGCCAGGAGCAGACACCTCCCAACAGGGTCAGGAGTAGACACCTCCCAACAGGACCAGGAACAGACACCTCCCAACAGGGTCAGGAGCAGACACCTCCCAACAGGACCAGGAGCAGACACCTCCCAACAGGACCAGGAGCAGACACCTCCCAACAGGACCAGGAGCAGACACCTCCCAACAGGACCAGGAGTAGACCCCACCCCCCCAACAGGGCCAGGACCAGACACCTCCCAACAGGGTCAGGAGCAGACACCTCCCAGGAGCAGACACCTCCCAACAGGGTCAGGAGCAGACACCTCCCAGGAGCAGACACCTCCCAACAGGGCCAGGACCAGACACCTCTCAACAGGGTCAGGAACAGACACCTCCCAACAGGGTCAGGAGCAGACACCTCCCAACAGGACCAGGAGCAGACCCCACCTCCTAGGACCAGACACCTCCTAACAGGGCCAGGAGCAGACACCTCCCAACAGGGCTAGGAGTAACCCCTCCCAGAGGCTGGCTACAGCACAGCCTTCACCTTCCCTTAAGCAACTCAGCAACTCACAGCCCTAAAGAGTGAAAAGCCTCTTTTCATCTTGCAGCCCCAAAGAGAGAAATGGCTCTGCATATTCACTCTTCCCTGAATATATACATTACTAGCTTTATAAGGCTTTATAGGAGTAGCCAAAGGGCATTTCCTACTCTATGAAGGACACTCAAGCTGATTTTGTGTGTGTGTGTGTGTGTGGTGGCTTATGGTATTCTGATAGCAGTGCATGACTCTTATTTAAGATAATGGCCTCTCAGACAAAACGAACTGTTGAGGAGCTCCTGCATTCAAACCTTACACATGCACACACACATACAGGACATCATTTTATATAGAAAAATGAACGAATGACCATAAAATTTTTTTATTATTAATAAAATTCATTATTATATATATTAATTATTAAACTAGACACTGTGATATGGTAATATATGTACTGACAGGATAAACTAGGCCTTCTTTGGTTGGACACCTGTAAATATAAGTTATACCATTGGTTGAAAGCATCTCTTCCTAACTACCCAGGGGCAGAATGAGTTAAAGAAGTTAAAGAACAAATTTGTTTGTTTATTTTAAGGAAGAAATTAAACAGTACCTGCTATTACGAAGCTTTTAGTTAAATATAGGCGTAAACTCTTCACCACATACTGACTGTTGTTCCGGGACATCGGTGTTAAAGGCCGATAAAACTCATGTCCGTTATCGTAATGTGGAGAAGGCTGTTTTTAAGCACGCTTAAGAAGAAGCCTCCTCAGCATACGGGCTGAACGTGTGCTGGATATAAGGGGCTGTTTAGTCATTCCAGCCTACCTTTATTGCGCCACGATAATGTTAAACCCAAACTTAGAAATTGCTTCTGAAATGAAACCGTTATTTAAGCAGATGTTTACCACCTTACGAATGGCTCGGAACTTTATTTTATAACAGCTCGAACTCGGACGCAAACGTAAGTACTCAGCTCCTGATTGGGCGCACTGCCGCTTCGTCTGTAGAAACAAGATGGCGTTGGACGTAAATGTGTGTGGATTCATTAGGCTTTGCGCTAAAATAGCAGTGGCTTTATGTGTTGCTGCACGCCTTTTCTCTCAGGCTACGGTTTAAGTGTCTGCGGCGTAAGAGAACGTCATTCTGGCCAACTGGGCTGTGTTGTTTCTCCAGCCCATATGCCGAACGGAACATATGCGAGGCCTGGCGCCTCTTCTGTGAAACTTCCATTAAAAATGCGCAACTAAAGCTCCAACAGCTTGAGTATTACCTTCACACAAATTATTTATGTTTTTCCGACACACACACACACACACACACACACACACACACACACACACACACACACACACAACAAACAACCAGGATGCATTAACACAGACGCTTTGTTACGTGAGGGAGATCTGCGGATGTTTTCGACCTCTGCAGCACGTGGAGAGTAACTAATGTGCAACGCAGACAGACATAAAGAATTAAAGGAAGAAATTGAGTTTTTGCAAGGTTGGAATTGGGGCAGATTCTGTATTACAAATGTTCCCCAACTTCGATGATCTGCCAACCTGTTCCTACCTGCCGTAGTGCTTGATTTCACTAAATTATCTTGAATCTGCAAATTGGTTATGACTGTGTCATTGAACAGAGCCTCTGTCCCAAGGCTGCGTCTGTGTCCGGAGGTGAGTTGTACAGAACAATATGGGCCCGTCAGATTTAGCGTGTCTCCCTGGGTCGGGTAGTACTTCTCAAATCCGCCAGTAGGAGCGCTCTTCCTTTACCCCGCGTACACCCCATGCGTCTGCACTAACCTCCTCTTATACGCCCTGGCCCAGGTCGGCTTTCAGAATGTGAGAAAGTTAACCTTTGAGAAGGAACCTCGAAGCTATGTTAATAGACAAATGGCGTCAGTTCACCCTCAACCCCGGCCCGATATCATAATTACTCCTGCATGTGGTTGATTGCTGCCGTAGAGCTGCAGACCGCGGTTCATGTGCTATGGGGTTGTCGTGAAGCTTCAGAAATACAGAGGTGATCTATTCTACCAACGCCTTTCATTATCTGCTCTGTATGGGTGCGCGAGTGTGCATGCGTGTTCGGCTGTGTGTGGCTGTGCGTGTCTGCGAGGAAAAGATGTCCTTGGCTGCGTGCGCGTGTGTGCGCGTTGCATGTAGATTTGTTTGCCTGCGAGCTGTAAGCCTGACCGGCTGCATGTGGAGAGCTTGGGCGGTGGAGGCAGCAGTTCTCCTGCAGGCTCGCGCCGCTCAAAAAGTGCTTTTCACCTTTTCTGAGCTCCCTCATCTACAGAGGGAATACGCGCACCTTCTCAGATACCCGGGTACTTCTCAGCACCGCGTATCACGTTACCGACGAAGGCGCGAAGAGCCGCGTAGGTTTGTTTGTCAGAACGAAGGGGTCGTTTTCAGAGTTCGCCTTCGGCCGTTTGCGGTCGCTCGCTCTTGGTCTTGCAGGTGACGGGGGACCCGGGCTGTGCGGAGGCTCAGCGCTTTGTTGGAGGTGAAAGGATGGAGCAGGAGGAGACGGAGCAGGGCAGGAGGAGGCCCAAACACACCCTCAGGGAGCGGAAGTGGAGGAGACCCCTGTGGCGTGAGTGCTGCTTCCTAACGATCGAACGGCATGTAATTTACAGATACGCTGCTCTCCGAAATTCCTGATGCGTGGGTGTTTGGATTTGCCATGGATTTCTCTGTGTGTGTGTGTGTGTGTGTGTGTGTGTGTGTGTGTGTGTGTGTGTGTGTGTGGGTCTGCGTGTGTGTTTCAGCCTCTAACAGGGTAGGACCTGTCGGAGCAAGTGACTGAGAGCCTGATACGGTACCGAGGGTCCGTAGCCACTGAGTTAACAGTGCTTAAAGACCCTCCGCCCCCTCCGCCCCCCCCCCAGACGATAGAGGTTCTCCGCACCACAGTGATGTCACTTCCTCTGTAGTGCTGGGCGGGGCAGTGTGTCTCCTAAAGCTACGCCCATCCACTCTTAATGTCAGAGGCTGCAGTGATACATTAAATTAACAGTTTCAAACATGGCGGTGAGCCCATGTTTTCCCTGCAATATCTAAAGACACAAATATCTCGCACATAAATACTTCACATCCACATTTTCACAACCCTTTTAACATTTTGTCTCGGTGTAACCAACCCACAAATCCTATAAGCATAAACACCGAGGTGAGGAAACCGCGCGCCCCCAGATGGCCCCAGACGAGACACGCCCCACCGGGCGCCACGGTTACCCAATAAACAATGTAAAGTAATGTAAATGATTCCATCAGGAAATAAATGCTGGTCGTTACGTCGGCGCTGCCGTCTCCGCCGTGTGAGAAATGACGATCCTAAAAGTCACTTATCAGCGGCCAGTGATAAAATATCAGTATTGGGAGATCATTAGGCAGGATAATATTCCTGCTGCCTTGATTTGTATTGAGTATGTGTCTGCTGGCTGGTGCTTCGATGAAATGAACTGGCCCACAAATCAGGCCTTAATGGGAACCTACTTATACATACGGCTTAATTAAAGGTTGTGGGCTTATTAACATGTGTCTGTAGCTGCAGCTCAGAGAGACGGCGACCGGCTCTCGTGCCGGACCAGGTTGTAAAGGTTTTATAGATAACCTATCATTATTAAAGCCCATTGCTTAATATCGGATCTTAATAACCTGTCATTTTCATTGATGATGATTCTCTTTATGGGTGGCCATTATGGGTGAAAGTTGCTGCTGGATTACAGGGCGCATGTGTGTGTATGTGTGTGTGTGTGTGTGTGTGTGTGTGTGTGTGTGTGTGTGTGTGTCAGTCAGGGGGGTGGTCTGTCTGAGATGGTCTGGGACTTCTGTCCCCTCTGCAGTCATTTTGCTTGCTGTGGCCACTGAACCCTCTCCAACCAGAAATGTTTTGAGCTGCTGGATGTATCTCTCTCTCTCTCTCTCTCTCTCTCTCTCTCTCTCTCTCTCTCTCTCTCTCTTTCTCTCTCTCACTTTTTTACTTTCTTCTTTCTCACTCACTCACTCTCCCCTCTCTCTCTCTGTCTCTCTCCCTCGCTCTCTCTCTCTCTCTCTCTCTCTCTCTCTCTCTCTCTCTCACCCTCCCGCTGGATACACTCTTCACCAGCACTGCTATGTACAAGGGCAAACCTAGCAGAGACAGAGAGCTACATAT
>NW_027507038.1:65000-70000 GCF_052324685.1 Brachyhypopomus gauderio | reverse complement strand
TGTAGCCCCATTGATCTTTGTGCTTTTGAGAAACATGGCCCCGAAGTGCGCTTGTACGTGAAATCACTTCTATGTGGCACCATATGTGTAGCTGAATAATATCGTCAAAGACTGATGCCATAGTCGTTTTAGAATACCTCTTTTTTTCTCAAACCGTTTGCCCCCTTGCTGGGAACAAAAGAGTCTTTAAAACCAGGCATGTCTGCCACAAAGACGTTCAGCCCTGAGTAAAAACAAAGACATGTTTGGAGTCTGACTGAGGCGTATGCTGTGTGGTGTGATCAGTGTGATCCGAGGCCTGATCTAGTAGAAACCCTCCACATCTAAAAACGGTCGGCTGTGTTTGGTACACTGCCTATTTAAAGCCCTGTTCACTCATGTAATGCTATAATTATTGGAGGAATGGTGTGTGTGTTTTCTGCTGAGACTCAGAGGTCGCTGGCCTCTAACCATTACTTGGAGTTTGGAGAGTGCCCCAGTGGAGCTGAGATCAATCTTTCACCTGGGGAACCACTGCAGTGTACTTCTATCACCGGCCTATTGATTTTTCCATGTGTAAAGCCCTTATGCGCGAGAGGTGTTTTCATGTGGACACCACAGAGGGAGAGCAGCCTGCAGCACACGCACACACAAACACACACACACACACAAACACACGGACACACAAACACACGGACACACAAACACACACACACACAAACACACGCACACACAAACACACACACACAAACACACACACACACAAACACACACACAGACAAACACACGCACACACAAACACACGCACAGACAAACACATGCACAGACAAATACACACACACACACAAACACACACACAGACAAACACACACACAGACAAACAAACACACACATACACATTTATTTATGCTTGCAGACACCCATCGGCATGGAGTCCAAGAAAGTGCACACATAGGCATATTTAGTTGTTTTAGATCTATCTGTCTGACTCTCCCTGTCTCGGTCTCTCTCTTTCTACCTCCCTGTCTCTCTCTTTCTACTTCCCTGTCTCTCTCTTTCTCTGTCTGTCTCTCATATTTTTAGGTCACAAACACCACACCCACTACTTTTATTCCTCCACCAGTTGTTCTTTACAACACATACACACATGTACATTTTTGCTCACGTGTGCATGAGTGCACACACACACACACACACACACACACACACACACACACACACACACACACACACACACACACACACACACACACACACACACTCCTTCCCCACATACCTGCATGTTACCAGAGCCTCTGCTCCTCTCAGTGCCAGTACCCAGGCCTGGGGGCGTGGCTGCTACCTTTGCACTGGGTGGGTCTGTACTCACTGCTGCACACACACACACACACACACACACACATTCCCCGTCACTTTGATTCAGAATGGATCAATTTTTATTGTGTGTGGTATGCCAGGCCTGTTTTGCGTTTACATTATTTATCAGCGAGGCTTTGCCACGGTGTGGTCAGATGAGCTGGCCGGGTGAGGCGCGCGGCCTCTGTTTGTCGTGCTGCGGTTGGAATGAGAAGAGGGAGCTGTGGGTATTGGTTCAGGGTTGATTGGTTAGCTGTGTGATGGTGCGGTATGGATGTATGTGTGGGAAATGAACTCTTTGGGTGTTTTGATGTGACCAAAACAAAAGAAAAAAACAGAGAGAGAGAAAGAGAGAGAGAGAGAAATTGAGGCTTACAGTAAGAACATTGCACAGTCCATAGCAGTGAAACTAAGGGTACTGGGAAAAACCCACATAGGAATCCATCAAAAGCCAATAATCACTCTCTCTCTCTGGGAGCAGCCGTACATCAGGGCTGCGATCAATACTGCATTACTTTGAGTAGCCAGTATACACAATACTCATCAAATTGATTATTTTGATGCTAAAATGGCAGTTTCATTTGCTGTGGAACAGAAAGGGCCCATGATAACTGCTGTTCAATTAGCTGACCCAGACGACACGGCTTCAAATAAGACAAATGACTATTTATTTGCAAAAATAACACATTGCTTTAACCAGACATGAGGGATGAAATGTCATCGTTGTACCCTGCTTAAAAGATGGCTTGTTTCATTTGGACATTGAAATTTCATGAATATATTTCCAAAGGCCCAGAAAAACTGAATTCATCATTAAGTTGCACAGCCTGGTAATGTCACATTAGGGATTGCTCACTCTTCTAATGTATTGTGTGTGTCAAGGTTGTTCGTGACACACACTTTTCACGAGTGCCACACCGGAGTGGGTGCTGGGCGTATTCGGCCGAACACGTGGAACTCCACAGGACGAGCGTCGGTGTCGCCCGGCTTGAAGACGTCTCGGCTTAATGGTTGCAAGTCTTTACCTCGTCGTCTTGAGAATCGAGCCATTCGAACGATTAAAAAGTCATTTTCCTAACTGTCCTCCCAGGACCTGTTTTTTCCCCTCCTTCCTTCCTTTCTTCCTTCCATCCTTTCTTCCATCCTCTCTTTCTGTCGTTCTCTTTCTTTTTTTGAGAAAGCATTAAATCGCTTCAATCAAGCATAACCGTCTCCTGCTCGTAGTGTAATTTGTGGCGCGGGTCGCGTGGGGTGTGCTTATTTCTCATTGTTTTTCCTGTAGCACATTTCCCAAACGCTCGGATCAGCGTCTGATACTCCAAATTGCCCCTCTGTTTCTTATGCTAGATGAGGCAGATGTGGATTTGCACAAACTACATCGTGCGTGTTTGAACAGCCGAATTAATTACTAAAAAACAGGGCAGACGCAAACAGATGTCGTATAACCCAGTGCAATGACTGAAATTAATTTGGTCTACACAGACAAACAGCATATCGCCAGTCTTGTGGAATTTGCTTGTAAATCAGTGTGAAGGGGTTTTATAGCCGAGATCTGTCTATGGTATTCTCGTTAAGTCACAGTTACCCAGCATTCTCTTCTTCCAGGAGCACAATATCAGGCCTGGACAGGTATAAAGGCGGTGAAGTGTGTTCTCTTGCCCCCTCTCTCACGCCAAATGACCTTTTACGCGTAGTAGTGCAAGGCAGCAGGGTCAGAGACCTGGTGTGATCAATATTCTATTATGATTGTACGGTAAGCGTATGGAGGTTTACAACTTCACCATAATAGTGTATCTATATCATCCAGTGGCAGTGTGGACCAGGCTGCAGTCCTGGGACAAGGTTGACACTTGGCCAGTAACAAAAGAAAACACCTCCACAGTTGGCATCAGCAGCAGAGGGTACAGAAGATACCCAGCAAATCTGCACTAATGGCATAAATCAAAGACCATTTAAAGATTTATGCCATTGTAGGAACGGCTGAGACCCTTCCTAGAGGAAGGCAAGTTTAGGCCAAACCCTACCCTGCACCACAGAGCCCGCAGAAAATCCCTGGATCAGACAAAGTAGCCAGACAAATATTAACAGACAATGGAAAAAAATGAAATAAAAAAATGCTGCTAACTGAGCAGGAGGCTAAACATTTAAGAATGCTAAATCCTGGCAGAGCCATTAGAGTCATGTCATTACACCTTTCACCTTTCTCCAGTCATGAACTGCTGTGAATATTTCACCTACTCAAACTGTGTTAGCCCACTGACATACTAGTGTTCAAATGTCATTCCTATATTCATGTTAAAGGGAATTCTTTTTTTTTATTTCCCGAGAAGCAACATCACAGTGTGATATAATGCAAGACAAATTGTTTAAATAAACATATTGCTATTATTGTTGCTTGTTCATCTTCAATTATGTGTAATTGCAACCTGCTTCTAAATCAATACTCAGAATCCTCAAATGAATGAGCTCACTGTATTTATCTTATAAAAGCGAGTCAGAATAAGGGTGCGTTAGCAGCACCTCTCTGTGTGGTGGTGGTGGTGGAGTAGCCGTTGGGAGTGTGGAGACCCCTTAGTCTGTGTTACTTCAATGCAGCTTTCTTAGCAGTGTTGGCAGTCTTTAGTGTCCATCTGTAGGGTCTGCCCTGTCTACAACCTGTATTTGTGAAGACTAGAACTAGACAGACTAGAGTCTATAGTCTACAGTCTATAACATTTGTCATCTGTGCTGCCAGTGATATGTCCCAGGCCATTAGCTTATGGAGCCTGTGGTATTTTGCCTGTAGTGTGTAGTGTTTCAGTTTTAGTGGTGTAGAGCATCTGTAGTGTTTAATATTCAGTTTTAGTGGTGTAGAGCATCTGTAGTGTGTGTAGTGTTCAGTTTTAGTGATGTAGAGCATCTGTAGTGTGTAGTGTTCAGTTTTAGTGGTGTAGAGCATCTGTAGTGTGTGTAGTGTTCAGTTTTAGTGGTGTAGAGCATCTGTAGTGTGTGTAGTGTTCAGTTTTAGTGGTGTAGAGCATCTGTAATGTGTGTAGTGTTCAGTTTGAGTGGTGTAGAGCATCTGTAGTGTGTGTAGTGTTCAGTTTGAGTGGTGTAGAGCATCTGTAGTGTGTGTAGTGTTCAGATTTAGTGATGTATAGCATCTGTAGTGTGTGTAGTGTTCATATTTAGTGATGTAGAGCATATGTAGTGTGTGTAGTGTTCAGTTTTAGTGGTGTAGAGCATCTGTAGTGTGTAGTGTTCAGTTTTAGTGGTGTAGAGCATCTGTAGTGTGTAGTGTTCATATTTAGTGATGTAGAGCATCTGTAATGTGTGTAGTGTTCAGTTTTAGTGGTGTAGAGCATCTGTAGTGTGTGTAGTGTTCATATTTAGTGATGTAGAGCATCTGTAGTGTGTGTAGTGTTCAGTTTTAGTGGGGTAGAGCGTCTGTAGTGTGTGTAGTGTTCAGTTTTAGTGGTGTAGAGCATCTGTAGTGTTCAGTTTTAGTGGTGTAGAGCGTCTGTAGTGTGCCCACTGCAGTATCCACCATGGTGTGTGTCCATACACACTGCCTCTCCACTCCTCATATATCCGTCATCGCGTTACCGTGAGCAACTGGCATCCTAGTCGCCCCTGCTCTGGCATCTATCCAGCTCACCCTATAAATGAGGTAATTGTCCTTGACT
>NW_027507038.1:42500-62500 GCF_052324685.1 Brachyhypopomus gauderio | reverse complement strand
GTGTGTGTGTGTGTGTGTGTGAGAGGTGCCAGTCACCTGTTGTCCCCACGCAGCAGCGGAGGTGGCACAAAAGCCACGGCCCCATTTCTCACATGCAGATCCGGGGGGGATTCATGGATGGCTGCAGCCCAGACGAGGTGGCCCTTAGCTGGGTCTGGTGGGAGGCTCAGCCGGGCGTGCTGGTGGTGGTGCTATAGGTGGAGTTAGTTTCTCTGACGCAGGTTAAAGGTCAGCACCGCACCTCTCAAGTGACGGAGGAGGTCAGCAAAACCTTCAGCAGAGACGACGTACTTCATTAAAGGACGGCGTAAAAACGGCGAGACGGTATCTTCGCACGTCACGCGTCGTCCTGGCGGATGGCACCCCGGGGTCCTAGCAGAGACACGGGCGGCTCCAGGGACGCCTCGCCACTCAACGCTCCCCAGATCAGCAGCTACAGGAGAACAAAGCCACACGCATGCCGGTGTCGTGCGGCCCAGTCCCCTCCCAGCCAGAGGGGTTTGTGCTCCACACCCCCCCAACCGGCCCCACACCCCCCCAACCGGCCCCACACCCCCCCCAACCTGCCCCACACCCCCCAACCTTCCCCACACCCCCCCCAACCTGCTCCACACCCCCCCAACCTGCCCCACACCCCCCCAACCTGCCCCTCACCCCCCAACCTGCCCCACACCCCCACACCCCCCCAACCGGCCCCACACCCCCCCAACCTGCCCCTCACCCCCCAACCTGCCCCACACCCCCACACCCCCCCAACCGGCCCCACACCCCCCAACCTGCCCCACACCCCCCCAACCTGCCCCACACCCCCCAACCTGCCCCACACCCCCCAACCTGCTCCACACCCCCCCAACCTGCCCCACACCCCCCCAACCTGCCCCACACCCCCCAACCTGCCCCACACCCCCCAACCTTCCCCACACCCCCCACACCCCCCCAACCTGCCCCACACCCCCCAACCTGCCCCACACCCCCCAACCTTCCCCACACCCCCCACACCCCCCCAACCTGCCCCACACCCCCCAACCTGCCCCACACCCCCCAACCTTCCCCACACCCCCCCACACCCCCCCAACCTGCTCCACACCCCCCCCAACCTGCCCCACACCCCCCCAACCTGCCCCTCACCCCCCAACCTGCCCCACACCCCCACACCCCCCCAACCGGCCCCCACACCCCCCAACCTGCCCCACACCCCCCCAACCGGCCCCACACCCCCCAACCTGCCCCACACCCCCCCAACCTGCCCCACACCCCCCAACCTGCCCCACACCCCCCCAACCTGCCCCACACCCCCCAACCTGCCCCACACCCCCCAACCTTCCCCACACCCCCCACACCCCCCCAACCTGCCCCACACCCCCCCAACCTGCCCCACACCCCCCAACCTGCCCCACACCCCCCAACCTTCCCCACACCCCCCACACCCCCCAACCTGCCCCACACCCCCCAACCTGCCCCACACCCCCCAACCTGCCCCACACCCTCCACACCCCCCCCAACCGGCCCCACACCCCCCAACCTGCCCCACACCCCCCCAACCTGCCCCACACCCCCCCCAACCTGCCCCACACCCCCCAACCGGCCCCACACCCCCCCAACCTGCCCCACACCCCCCCAACCTGCTCCACACCCCCCCAACCTGCCCCACACCCCCCCAACCGGCCCCACACCCCCCCAACCTGCTCCACACCCCCCCAACCTGCTCCACACCCCCCCAACCTTCCCCACACCCCCCACACCCCCCCAACCTGCCCCACACCCCCCAACCTGCCCCACACCCCCCAACCTGCCCCACACCCCCCAACCTGCCCCACACCCCCCCAACCTGCTCCACACCCCCCAACCTGCTCCACACCCCCCCAACCTGCCCCACACTCCCCCAACCTGCCCCACACCCCCCCCAACCTGCCCCACACCCCCCCACACCCCCCAACCTTCCCCACACCCCCCAACCTTCCCCTTCAGCCTCGGTTAGCAGAACCACTGATCAAAGTGGCCTAATTGGTTAATTCCCCAAACCAGCAGAGTCCAGTGGGGTGGAAATGACCCCCGTTCCTGTGAGAATCTCCCCCCAACCCCCAGCATGCACAGGCATGAAACCTGTGTGAAATGAAGTGAATGGAAGATTAGTGTGTGTGTGTGTGTGTGTGTGTGTGTGTGTGTGTGTGTGTGTGTGGTCCTTGTACACTTTTCTTGCATGTACGATGTTCGCACACAAATGCACACAGACACAGTTCCCACAGGTGCTGTTGGAGTGGCAGGTCTCAGTGTGTGTGTGTGTGTGTGTGTGTGTGTGTGTGTGTGTGTGTGAGTGTGTGTGTGTGTGTGTGTGTGTGTTTAGCAGTAGCGAACCGTGACCTATAAACCTGGGCCCGCTACACCCCCCCCCCCCCCAAATTTTTTTTTTCCTCTCCTAATAAACTGCACTAAATAATAAAGAAAAAACCGAGATGACAGTATAGCTTTAGAAACGCATGTAGTGCATTCAAATAACATTTGTACTAGATAACTTGTTAAGCAAAATAAGTTTCCAAACAAAATAAGGTTTCACAGCTCCGTGGTTCTCGCAAGCGGAATATGTAAATGAGGACGTCAAAGGGCCGAATCGAAACTAGCTAGCGGCGGTAGGCTAACGACAGCTAGCGTCACCACAGCGGGCGGAAATTATCATACAGTTAAGCCCGCCCACTAAGAGGGAAGATATGATTGGTCAATTTTACTGTCATTTGAAACTGGTATTGCGCTGAATTATAACTGCCAGGCCCTCTGTAAACGAACAGCGGGCATCACAGTCCTGATAGGGGGAGACACAGGCTCACAGGCTTCCACTTAACCCCTCACCTTCCAACACAGATTGAATAGACACGGTTGAATATTTTATTTGCTTATATTTTTTGTAATTGTTTAGATGTCGATTGTAATACTGTAAGTAGATAAAATAAAATTGGATAATTATATATATAATGTTTTAAGAATATTTTAGGCCCTCTGAGAGGGCGTAGAGGGCCCTGACGGTTCCCCACTGGTGTTTAGGGACTGTGTGTTAATACGCTGTGTGTACGAGGCCTACTGGGGGGACTCAGGCAGCCCTACCTGTGTGCTTGGCATCAGTCCAGACCGACACTGGCAGGTGAGAGTCTGGTTCAAACCAGGATCTGTGTGTGTGTGTGTGTGTGTGTGTGTGTGTGGACCCTTTTTTGTGTCCCTTTATTTGCTATATCATATTTCTTAACCTGCAGATCCTGTGCTTTAGCAATGGAATACCAAGCATAAAGTTCTCTCTTGTACTTTGTTAAGTTTTGTGTGTGTGTGTGTGTGTGTGTGTGTGTGCGTGTGTGTGTGTGTGTGTGTGTGTGTGTGTGTGTGTGTGTGTGTGCGCACGAGTGTTTTGTGCATCTGTAGGTTTCACTGGTTCCCCAGGGTATCAGTCTAATCCAACACGTCTCATTTTTGGCCACAGTGGTGGTGCTATTACAGCCGATTAGAATAAAAACATCACACACACACACACGCTATCCGTCACCAAGCCAAACTTCGCTTACTAAAAACTGCTCATTACAAAATTGCTGCTAATAATACATAAAGTTTTATACCCAGAAGAAAGTTTGAAATTGTCATTCAGATTTTGTGTGAAACATTTTTTACATATTATTTTACTTCTTTTTGCATAAATGCACACATATACATTAATGTACTTCTGAAGAAATTATGACAAATGTCAGATGGAAAATACAGACATCAGAAAGATGCACAAGATCCACACCTCATGATTTTTAATACTGCACAATCTTTGAAGACGTTTATAACACAGCTCAGTACAGTCTGCATTATGTCTGACGCTATTATTTGAAGCTGCTATATGAAACCTGGTTCTGCTGCAGCATAGGAGACCTCCTCATGTATAAATCAATTAAATCCCTCTGTAAATAATTTGGCGCATGTCTAATTACACTACTTGGGTTGTGAGGTGCTTGCCAGAGAATACAAACACACACACACACACACACACACACACACACACACACACACACACACACACACACACACACACACACACACACACACACATGCTTAGCTGTCTCAGGTATTCAACATATTGCCCAAAAAATAAAATAAAAAAACAACCCAAGGATTATAGCATTGACTTCCACTGTGTGTGTGTGTGTGTGTGTGTGTGTGTGTGTGTGTGTGTGTGTGTGTGTGTGTGTGTGTGTGTGTGCGTGTGTGTGGGCACCAGTACCACACACAGGCCCTGCATTGCCCTCAGCGACTCAGTAAGGACTCTTGATAAGGAGAATTAGTCAAAACTTGGGAGCTGCCAGTCAGTGCCAATTAAACTTTAATCTGGGTCTGAAACAGGCACAAATAAATGAAAGTCTTCTGAGAGTCAATGTGCTCTACCCTGATAATGCCGGATTGAAGCTTCTCCCGGCTGCAGCCGCACAGCGCTGTCGCCGACGAGACTGAGGGGGGTGGATCACGGCACGCTAGCACACAGCCGAGGAAAGCTACTTGTGAAGTTTGCTGTGCTCAGTGCAGAGTCGAACACAGCTGTGTGTGTGTGTGTGTGTGTGTGTGTGTGTGTGTGTGTGTGTGTGTGTGTGTGTGTGTGTGTGTGTGTGTGTGTGCGTGCGTGTGTGTGTGTGGTGTGTGTGTTTGTGTGCATGTATGTTTGTGTGTTGTGTGCCGACGGTTCTATCCATCAAGTTCTGCTACACGCAACCTTAGCATTAGTTGATATTTCTATCCTGATCACAAAAGCTGTTTTGCTTTTGCAGTTATAAGACAAAATATTCTTAAATGTATCTAATCGAAAATGCAGTATCACTTAGCTTAGCTAGGGAGGGTTGTGGAGGGTTTTGTGGCTTTACGATGCTCTCCTGATGAGAGATGGGCTCTGGGGTCGCCATCACGACGGTCACCATCACGACGGCCGGACGCCTTCCACCTTCTTCACGGCCCCAGACAGGCAGACGGGGCTGATGGCCGGTGGCGTGCGGAGCAGAAATCAGGCCCTTCCTTTCATTACGATTTTTGAATGAATTAATTTGCTTATCTCCCACCACTCGCCTGCCATGATCACTGCTGTTTAATTTAAAAGCGATTCCCTTTAAATATGAGAATAGCGCGTACACATGCGCTCTGATGTCATGGGCGGCCTGATGATACCTAATGATTTTGTTGAGCATCTCTATATTTTTATAAAAAAAACAACAGTAATAATGATAATCATACAAATAATAGTTAATTAGAATATATAATAATAATAATAATTATTATAATAATAAATAAATAATGATAGACAATAGTTAATGTTATGTTTCATGGTATTAATGTTCTTTAATATTATTTAATATTATTAAATATAACAATTTGTAATTTATGTGCAGTTTATTATTATTATTATATTATTACTAGTAGTAGAAGTAGTAGTAGTAGTAATAATAATAGAAGTATTGTTAGTATTTTTATGACAGTTACAATAATAATTACATCAATGTAATCACAGTGAATGAATGCAGACAGTAGGAAATACCTTGGCTTTTGCTTGGATACTAGAATTATCATGCATGTGTATATAATAAAATTAATTCTGTGTCTGTGGCTTTTTGCCTTGGGCAGTGGGAGCAGAGTCAGTTTTGTATTTATAATAGATCAGAAAGCTGTTCATGAATAATACACATTGTGGGAGAGAGCATGTGTTTGTCTTTGGCCACTATCAAAGTGAACACACAATGTTGTGATAATCCATAGCTGATGAATTCAAGGCTGACTCGCCTTAGCTAAGTTCAGCTAATTTTCAGACATGGGTTGCCTCTGTAATTGAGTTTCCAATAACATTATGATTATTCCTAGCCTCATGGTAATTGAATTCGAGGTCCCCCCCCCCCTCTCTTTTCTGTACCACAGCAATATTGTAGACAGGGTTTCTCAGGAAGGCACCAACATCTCCATGCAAATGTATTATAATCACACATCCCAGCTCACTTAACTTGATTTTGTCTATTATTGCACATATTTAGCCCATAATAAATGACAGGGAGCTGAATGCTTATGAGAATCAAGTCAGTTATTGTGCCTGATTGTTTTTGAGGAGGATTCGGAGGAATGTTTCTCACACGAGGATGGGCGGACTGGGTTGGAGTGAAAGTGAAATGCAAACGTCCTGTTCATCATTCTTCCTAAGAAAACAGAGGGGGGAAAGGAGTACTTGCGTTTTACATTTTACTGTATAATGATTGTTTTTATAACTCTCTGGTTCCTTTCCACATCCATTGTTATGGCTTAGCTGGTGTTTCTGAGAGGCTCTTAATTCTGCGTGTTCGCCCCTATCCGCAACTGTTGCATAATGCAAGATTATAGACGGCAACGCTGAGAACAGCAATATACATCTCATCAGAGTTCGTGATCCCCTCAACTGGGAAGAGAGGGAGAGAGAGAGAGTGATGCAAAGACATCATCACTCTCTTCCTCTTCAGAACTCACCCCAGTTCCCTTGCCTTGATTCTACTGTTCCACTTTACGCGCTGCGTTTTGGGTGTGAGCTTCTCAGACCGTGCGAATGCGGCAGTGTGCAGGCAGCGTGTCAGTGTGCGAGGGAAGCTGTTGTCTCGTGTCTCCTGAAGAACTGAAGGGGACAGAGAGGGGAGAAGAGAGCCTGGACAAGGCACAGACAAGCAGGCGGTTGTTAGCCGCTAACTGAACCGTCACGTCACCACCGTCTGGCTGAGTGACGGGTTTTTAAACCCTGCGCGCTGAGACAAGGAGACACCCAGACATAGAAGCTCTAGTCACTAAGACTACAGGCCCCCGAGAGTCCGAATGGCAGTCAACGCTCAGACACAGAGAACAAAGCCTCGCATGGCTTTGTCTGTATGAAGCAGTGGGCTACGCTGTTCTGTGTGTGTCACTGTCATGTGGCCTCAGTCTTCACTGGGTTGAGGACAGAGTTAAATTAAACTGGGCTGAGGGATTGATTGATTGATTGATTGATCGATTGATCGATCGATTGAGTAAATGTCTCGGGAAAGACTGAATATAAGTATACGTAGTATATTTGGGAGAGCGTATTTGGAATCTCCATGGGAACGGCCAGGTAGTGTGGGAGAGAGACTTGGACAACTTTGAGCAAAACATGACATGCGAATGAGAAGCCCGCCTCATTTGCATATGCTGACATTTTGTGGAAAATATTTCAACATTGGCTGAGACGTAATGAAATCCTGCCAGCAGGCTGTTATGGAATAATATTACCATAAAGGTAACCTATCCATATCCCCCTTTCACGTCGTCCTCTCCTGCCACGGCCGCTCTGTCCACGGGATTATTTTTCTTCTGTTTCCTCAGAGTTGGCGGGGGCCCCACGCTGACGCGGGGAGCCGCTGATTTCTCTTTCCCAGGCTAATTGCACACTGCAGAGGAGAATTTGTTAGTGGTGACACCTGGCAACCCGTCGGGAATTCATCTCATTATCGGCCAATGTCCAAGAACATCAGACATTATTAGCTGTCATTAATCTGTAATATGCACGGAGGGAGAAGAGAAGGAGAGAGCACCGTGAAAGAGAGCAGGACACAGGGTGAGCGCGGGGGTTGTTGGGTAAAGCACGGCGCTGGAGGTTAAAGTTCAATGCTGGTGTTAAAGGGCGATCAATAAAATTATAAAAAGAGAGGAATGTGAATGATTTAAGACACACATTGAGAGCTTTTCATTTTTAAAGCTGGGCCTCATCAGTTTTGATAATGTTTAAAGCAATAACACTGCTAACATGCCAACATCCCATATCTAGTCGAACTGTCAAGAAAAAAAATGGTCAAAGAATTCGTACCACAGTGATTGTATTTTTAAGAACAACATGTAACTTGAAATGCCGGTTCTTAAGCACGCATACGCAAGTCTCTAAAATGGTTTTGTCTTTAAATTTTATTTCTTTTTTTGTGCCATTGATTGCTGCCCCCTCCACAGCTGCCTCCAGTTAAAGCCCAGTTGAAGTAAACCGCCTTTGACAGGCTTGGGGAGATTTCTGCAGCGCACGGTGATGGCGTGCGCTCCTCCCGCCCGACGACCAGGGTCTTCTAGCAGCCCACAAACACTGGAGCTTAATTTGATTCAGCATCTTTTGGCTGTTTTTCCACAACAGCCACGCCTGAAGATGGCAATATGCAAACGTGATGGGATTACAGTGCCTAAGTACATTTACATGGACGAGGGCTTCAGCCGTGGCCCACTTGCCTTGGTGAGCGTGAGACAGGACGCTTAAGCGCACGGAGGATCTCCTGTGTCTCCCCTTTTTCTCAGTCTCTCTCTCTCTCTCTCTCTCTCTTTCTCCCTCTCCCCCTCTCATTAGAGGAGTTTTAGGCAGGAGCAGTAGCAGTGCCTCCTGCAGACTGCCTCTTCTCTTTGAGCTCAGCCCGTACTCACGCCTTAATGACCAAAAGTTCCCATATAAAAAGTGCACGCCGGCTCTCCCTGCAAATTGAGTTTCCTCTCCGAGCCAATTGAGTGTGGTTTATGCGAACCACGGGACGTGCCTTTGAACTCCACTTCCCAGAGCCGCCAGTACGGGGTCAGAGGAGAGAGATGGAGGCCACAGTCGCAGACGCCCAAATTCTCACCACGCCGAGGCAAATGGCTCCTCGGAGAGAGGCCCGGTGGAGCGGAGAGTCACTCCGCTGCCCATTCGGGGTTTAAGGAGCATGAAGCAGGTGTTTCGCTTCCCTTTATTGGTAATAAATGAGTTTGTAAATGGGATTTCATAACATTAAACTCTGGAATGTATGCCAACTTTAGGGCAGTGAATAATCTCATGTTCCTCCACCTTCCTGTCCCTCTCTTCGAAGAGCGGGGACATCTTTGTGGAATACTGTTCACATTTCACTGTGTCTTAACTGGAGCGATTGGGGGGGGGGGGGGGGTATTGGTAAGATTAAATATTAACAGACATTTGTGCATAGCATCAATGCTACCCTCTCTGCAACTCTGAATATACAATTTCAAAGAATCTAAAATCACTATTTAACATCACTAAAAGTCCATGACTTGTTTATGATGCTAATAAAACTGAGGCTAAGTATTTTTTGACCAAAATGAAACGCCTGGAATATTATCTCCTCTGCAAGTGAAGATGCTCTTAGGTTGTGCCGATGGAGAGCTCCCGGGCTGCTTGCTGGTATATTCGATGCTGCTTTGTTTCCACGGCGCTTTGAGGGAGGGAGTTAATGCCAGGAGAATATGTCTGATGGCAGGAGTTGGCGAAGACTCACTAGGTCTCCTCTGGCATGGCGTTGGCCCCTGTCCTTAAATCCAATGGGATTGCTTTTGAGAGTCAGAGGCGTGAAAATGCAGCTCCTTCTCTCCCCTAGTTAAAGCTCTGAAAGCTCTCAGTATAAATCCACACTCTTCTGGCCCCCCACCCTGCTTCCACACACGCACACACACACACACACACACACACACACACACACACACACACGCTCAGGCACACAATTATGCACACGCAATGCCATAAATCTAATGCGCTTTCATGAACTGCAAGAGCAGAGTACATAAAAAACGTGTTGCGGATTTGCATACAAACATACTTATTCTAAATCCCTCTCAGAAGTTGTAAATGATTGTCTCTTCCTGAAATACATTTCACCAAATTGTATTTAGGCATGTTTATGAATTCTATTATGCCGTGGGTTTGATCATATTTTGTGGACAGCGTTTAGAGCCGTAGCCGTTTAGAGAGGGGGAGTGTGAGACCGAGGGAGAGGGGGAGAGAGCAGGAGAGAGAGACAGAGAGAGAGAACAGGCCCGGAGCGATAGAGTCTGTCATTTGTTTCAGACAGGCTGCGATTTCGGTTTGGTTCTTGATGATGGGCCCTCCGTGCTGCTAAGATGGATCCTCAGTGGTCTCCCTGGTAAAGGTAATTCAATAACGCCTGTCACATGCTGTGATTGGCTGCACTAATAACCACACTCGTTTCCAGCAGGTGAGCATTATACTTTCTATAATATCTGGTGTCCTACTGAAAGCCCAACTTACATTTATGACTTAGCTGACATTTACACCAATACACAGTACACTGATGAGCATTGTAGAGTTCTGGTAAACTCTGCAGTGACTTTATTACGAACCATGTCAGATGATAATGATATAATTACCAAAATGAATAAAATCATAGGAATGTAATGTATTTCCTTCATGAAAGGTATTTCTTTACATTTTATACATTCAACATGATCACCAATGTAAGAGAATTGGCATGAGAGCATTTGAAGTAGGTGGGTTTAACAGCCACACTTTTTGTTTCAACTCCATCCTATGAAACTGCTCTGGACCGCTGCAATTCTTACAGATTGGTGTAGAGTTTGTTTGCCCCATTTTCAGTGGTACCTATTCATGTGCTGAGACCCAGGACATAAACGGCAGTCGTGAAGTACCCCAGTCATGCAGGATCAGATGACATGGCCAGTGGAGTTCCTCATCTGGATCTCCACCAGCAGGAGAACATGAAGATAGCCACTGGAGGAGTTCTCCACATGGGTCTCCAGCAGCAGGAGAACATGAAGATAGCCACTGGAGGAGTTCTCCACCTGGGTCTCCAGCAGCAGGAGAACATGAAGATAGCCACTGGAGGAGTTCTCCACCTGGGTCTCCAGCAGCAGGAGAACATGAAGATAGCCACTGGAGGAGTTCTCCACCTGGGTCTCCAGCAGCAGGAGAACATGAAGATAGCCACTGGAGGAGTTCTCCACCTGGGTCTCCAGCAGCAGGAGAACATGAAGATAGCCACTGGAGGAGTTCTCCACCTGGGTCTCCAGCAGCAGGAGAACATGAAGATAGCCACTGGAGGAGTTCTCCACCTGGGTCTCCAGCAGCTGGGGGCCTAGAGGGATCTCACTTCCCCTCACCTCCCCTCACCTCCCCTCATCCAGAGAACAAGCTGCCAAGCGCAGGGGTCAGAAACATTTCAAGAGTTATAAAACTTTCATTAAGTTCTCACGATGTCTCTCCAGTGTGTGACCCTCTGTGCTCCTTGTTCTATTGCCCCCCCCCCCCTCAGAAGACTGGAGGGGGGGGGCAGACAGGGGGGCTGCGAGGGAACAAGTCGCCTCTTTGTGACACGCAAGCTTTTTCAAACTGTCTCGGCCTCTTGACTTGTGCTAATCCAGAGATCAGAGCTTAGAAAGTGACAAAACAAAGGGCCGTTTTAATGAGATTGGTACAACATGCTGGGGGAAGGGAAGTCTCACAAATAACCATGCGCTGTCCCCTCTTTCTCTCCAAAAGGCCTTTCACCAGCGCCTCTAAGCCAGCCTGTATGAGTGAAGAAAATTATCAAAGGACTGTCATCCTCCACTGGGCCATAGGGAGAGACGATATGGGGTGGGGGTGGGGGGACTTGGGGGGGAATGGGGGGATTGATCCACTGTTGTTCCCACACAAAGGGTTGGAATGGGGGAGATTCTTGAATTCCTGAAGAAGCGCCTAGCATTGCTGACATTCTACGAAATTGCATTCATAGCGACTGAAATCACTGAAATCACTGCAAATGTAGCAACCAATATAACAGTGCCCAAAAAGCAATTAAAGAAGACTAATCAAATGTGCTTGTTATGACATTAGAAACACAATAAATGACATTAGAAACACAATAAATAAAGCTAATTCTTTTTTTTTTTTCAAACAACTCCTTATGCATAACAACGTGACATGGCTGGGCTGAGTTCTCCTGACGGGGTCTTTACTGGCAGACGTACTACAGCAGAGGACTCCTCTACACACAGCAGCCACAGGAGCCTCTAGGCAAGCTCACATCTGCACAAGTGTCCAAATATATCATTTTGAAACTGCAAGGTTCACAGATGCACATATGACATACTATATTTGACTGCCTTCCCGAATGTTTCAAACAGTTTTGCTCAGACCTCATGAAGTGAAATCCTGGACACAGTGGTCTGTTGGCAATTATTTCATTTTTGCATCATTTGGAGACATATGTTACTAAAGTGGAGGCTGGGTGTTTTGGGGAACTCTTCACATATGCAAGATTGCTGAAAAAACAAACAAACAAACAAAGAAACAACAACAATTGCATTATGACCTCACAGAGGACACACCTCAAAGGCGATTTAAGCATAACACAAAATTAGTCTGTAGAGTGAATGACTGATGTAGATTTAAGATTTCTAAAGTATCTTACATATTTTCAAGCTTACTGGTAGCAGAGGCTACAGCGTTTTTGATTTGTTCATTTTTTAAAAGGCTTCATTATGGTCTGTATTGATTTATTAGTGGTACTTGATTCTAAATGCAGAATCAGAAATGTGTCTCTCTGTAGATTTTGTGAGTGGATATTTAAAAGTGATATGTAAATCATATAAAAAACGTCTGTTCCTATGATGTTTATATCTTTCAAATACATAATGAAGGCTAATCTTAAGAAAATAACTCACTCAATCATGCAATTAGCAAGGCATGACAGTTCATAAATACTACTGAAATTTATAATTACCATTCAGGGCCCAACCCATTCACTGTGGTGTCTGTAACTGCTGGTTGACCCTTAATACCAATTGCTATTTAAGGAGGTGGGGAGAAGAATTAAACTTCTCAGGCCTTTTCCTGATAACCATCAGACTTTAACCCCATTATCAGACCTGGGTCCTCACACCCAGGACCTGTCCCCTCGGGCCAGTGTCCCAGCATTCACCCACGCTCTCTCTCTGCCTGACAAATGACACCCTACAATAGAAGGAGGAACCTTTCTTGACCTCCCTCTGCCCCGTTACTGCCCCTAATACCGAACGTGTCAGGACCACGTGTCCCTCCTCCCCCTGTGACCTCTGTCTCCTCCCTCTCCTTCTCCTCCTTCTTTTGGAGGAATTGGAAGTTGCCGGGCCATTCTTGAAATGGCCACGCTCTGCGTGAGTCGGAAGACGTGAAATTCTGGTGAACGTCTGTGTTTTTGAGCAGCCCTGCCTTGGGTTCCGTAGATCGTCATGCTGACACTGACGGCCGTCGTCGCCACGCTGTCCACAGCTGCTTCTTTTATGCCCTTTAATTTGCTTCCAGGAGAAAAGGCAAAGTGTCCTTAGTGGCAGTAAAATCTGCAGCCAAATAGCAAAAGGAACTTCATAGGTGTGCTCTAGTTAACCATAGTAATGAACAAGATCACGCGTAATATGGAAGGCAAAGTATGTCATTAACTGGCATCCCTGTTGATTAATTCAGGGCCCGTAACGGCGTAACAAACCTCTGCATGTCCTCCACAACCCTTCTTAATCTTTTAAAGAAATAGGCAGGATTTCACTTTTATGTATTCATTCATAATATTCGACAGCCTAAAGACGCAATCAGGGATGCCAGGCACTTCAGTGAAGTGGGTGAACAGCAGCTGGAGAAATCGAGAGGCTGTTTGACGAGGCGGCTGGTTAAGACCCCAGCCACTCCCCCAAATCTTTTTCTCTCTAATGGGGTCCAAAGAGTGGGGAAGTGTTGGGGTGCAGGTCGTTGGGCTTCTGCGCGAACCCCAGCTAGAAAGAGGATTAGCCTGAGCACAGAGCCTCCTGTTGTAAGACCTCCTGCATAATTCAGCTTGCGAGTGATTAATTATTCAGCGGAGTACATATTTGTCTTGGTAATTTTATATCCGAAACCGCGATAATGCGGCATTAACCGTTTGAATTAATCATGGGAATCGGGCGCTTTGATTCGGCCCGTCCGGAGGTCCCCCGTCCAGCTGCACAGGGCTCCTTAACCCAAGGAGTGGGAAGCATATGCTTGTTTTTTCGCGGGAGGAAGGGCCCGGGTCTCCGAGGAGAGCTTCAACAAAAGGGACACAATATCAGGCCCTCAGACGCGTGCAATGACTTAAACGTCCCATTGTGTTGCGTGTGAATGGAGGTCTATTGTGAGGCGCGGTGCGTGAGGCGAGCCTGTGTTGTCCATTAGCCACATGATTAAACAGATGACACGGCGGGGCCGTAAAGAGTAAATAAAGGCAACCTTCTGCTGCTTCCTGCACGGCGACACATGGCTGAGGCCTCACTGAGACCTGCCAGACTGCTCTCGCCTCAGCGGCTCGCAACAGCTGAGGGAGGGAGAGCGGGAGAGAGGAGAGAAAAGAAGGAGAGTTGATTAAAAAAAGAAGGATGAATAACACAGTCATGGTCTATGTCAGGTGTTAAGTATCTCATTGGCCGATTTGCATGTCAAAAGACGAGTTTGTGACACTCGTTTTGTGGGGGTGTGTGTGTGTTTGTGGGTGTGTTACTCCTCTGCCTATACATCATTGTGTGTGTGTGTGTGTGTGTGTGTGTGTGATGTCTCCTGTAAGGCCCATTCACATTAGCAGCTTTTCAAAGAAGCATAATTTATCAAAAAGGATGTTATTAACACATTAAACCCAAAAGACAACAAGTGCTTCTGTGAGACAAATCACTTTAAACGAACAAATAGCCCAAGCAGTTCAGACATTACTGGAGCAATCGTACTAATCAACAATGGAACGAAGAGTACACACAAAGTTGTATAAAGACTTTACAGAGATCTGATAAAGGCGAACTTCCACGACGAACATCAGACGAGTAATATAATGCATATTAATTAACCGTGTTAATTGTGTTCATTTTTTTGGGTCTTTGCCATTCCGCAGGCCTGTTGCCATAGCGAGTGCTCATTCACCTTGCTTGTCTATCATCCATCTACTTGGCACTGTTTACAAGCTCTCAGAGGCATTCTCCTTAGGCAGGCTTATTTAATAGGGCTGTAAGTATTGTCATTCTAGTTTTAATGATGATGAGAGGCTAACCTTACCGTGCTCTTGTCTGTTCCTTCCACCCTCTTCGTCGTGGGACATTCAGGTAACTAATCTGCCTTTAAATATGTCTCCAAGGGAACGCTGCTAATTAGCACTGAAATTTACTGCCTTCACTTTTATTGACTTGTCCTACTTCTCCGATAATTAACTAATGAGTGAGCTAATGAGCTATGTCATTCACTCATGCTGCTCAATTAAAGTACAGAATCAATTATTGAAAATAGTTTTGCATTTCTGCCACCTCTTACTGCTACGGACAAGCGGCAGTAAGTTAGTCGGCGCAGAGGGGAGGGGCGTGGCCGGGGTGCAGGCGGCGAACAGACGTGGACTTCCTGTAGACGGTCTGGGAGCAGCGCTCTGATTGGTTCTCGGGGAAAGACAAGCAGACAAGGTGACTGCTAATGTATCTGCTACACAAAAGTAATGAAATCTCGCTTTTATAATTACAAATTGATTGCTCCTCTAATGTTACAAAAATTGTATGGTAAGCACAATTGTTTTGGTCACTCCCAAACAAATGGGTAAATATCTAAAGCTATGCTTGCTTTTTTGCAGGTATAGAATGTCAATATTCATACCACTATAGCAATGATAATATTTAGGGCAGATGTCAATGACGCATCTGCATGCGTGGGCCACGTAAGCTCATATCTCACGCCTGGATGGTTTGTTTTTAGCTGTGCGGTATCATGTACAGTGAGGCGTTGACAATCCTTTGTAAACAGCACATTAAACAGCTAATCCAAAGCATTGTGAAAACAGTGGCATCATTAAAGGGAAATAATTAGACGGTCTCTTCCCCTGTGTTTTCACAGATAATCAACTCTGTGTCTCATCAGTCCAATTCACAGCAACAACATCTTGCTACATTATGTTTATAGCAAAATCGATGCTCTAATCTCCAATGTGTTGATATATAGGTTAGTATAGTACAGTGTTGGCTCATGTTCTTATAATTTAGCTCCTTATAATGCAGCTCCTCATTAGTATATATACTAGATATTTTAATAGTTATTTTATCTTTCTCTGTGGTACAGTGTTATGTTGTTGTTTCTTTTCTTTTTTTTACTGGGCAAAATAATAGTGGTAATAATGAAATTGAGCAGAACTGCCATTCTGTATAATTCTGTACGATTCAGTACAATTCAGTGCCATTCAGATAATGAGTTTTGAGGATATACTTTTCTGCAAAAATGATCATACAATGATCATACATCGTCATGTGTAAAGTCAGATCACTGCACAGATAATTTTGTGGGATTTTCCACAATCCCAGAGAAAACCTAATGACGGCCCCTTTCTGCACCAGTAGCCTACTGCTGGGAAAGTGAGCTGTCTGCCTGTAGTCCAGTCTACGGATCGGAACAGATACAGAGAGAGCACCTCGATAGCCTCCTTTACAAAGGCCATTTCTACAAATATGTTGGATTATGGCGATAGGGTACCACTCACTTGCTAAGAGAAATGTTACTTTATACGTGCAACCTTCACCATTATATATGCACTCCTTTTCCATCCGCTTGATCCGAAACACTTTAATTCAGGTAAATGTCACCGGTGAAGTATGCATGCATGCAGCATGTAATGTATTCACCTAGCAGCCGACAGAAGGAAAAAGACAGAATGAAAAGAAGGGAGAGAGAGAATAGAGAGAGAATGAGAGAGAGAGAGAGAGAGAGAGAGAGAGAGAAAGAAGGGTCAGTCTTAACATCCTCACCCCTCTTTCAGAATCCAGAGCTGAAGCACCATAAAACCCCTCTTGGATAATTGAGGCATTAAACATGCCTATATTTTTGCTTAATTAATAATTAATTTAATGAGAGGATGAGGCTGTAAAAATCACTAATTAAAATGCTTGGTATCGTCAGAGCGGTGCTACAATTCATGCACTAATAGCAAAGAGCAGAAAATTGTGGGGGGTGAAAAGGAATATAGCAGGCAGCAGGCAGTGGACATCCATGGCCTCTCTCTCTCTCTCTCTCTCTCTCTCTCTCTCTCTCTCTCTCTCTCTCTTATTTGGGCTGTATCAATATTCTAATAATACCCAGCATGCCAGAGGTCCTGGCTGGGGCCCTGGGTGGTGCTGAGTGGATGTGACAGGCTTGCAGAAAGATGCAGCAGCCAAGGACATAAAATTCATCCTGACAGCAACCTTGGAGAGCATCCCAGGCCAGACTTTGCTGCTCTAAATCAGGGGAATAAACTCAAAAGAACATAATGGATTCGACTCTGTGTCAGCACACTGACATTCTGGTGTATTTCCAGAGAGGATGCAGACCTGACACACACTCACTAGAGCAGCCTCGGCAGGACCAAAGGCAAAGGGGTCAAAACTGGCTTAATAACGTCCTCATGCACTCTAGCTGTGTTTGGAGGGGTTTGGGTGCAGGCATTTATCTCTGAAGACATTTTTAAGAGTGCTTTTTAGCCTTTAGTTAGTGCTTTTTAACTGGATCTGTACCAAACTAGCCAAGATGGGTTTTTTTTGTTTATGTATTTATTTATCATCAGTAGGCTACTGTATAATGAGAGATCATATGTCTAGTATCTTCACCGAGGTTGCACCACAGGTGACACTAGCAAAGAACTGGATGAGTCACGGTTCTGCAAGATACGTCAGCGTTTATGAAAGGCTACCAACACAGTGTCCTCTGACGGTCCACGGACAACGTTCCTGTGAACCCAGAGGTGGTGCCCCACCTTGTTAATAGAGGGTGCTTGTGACAATATAGCTGTCGTCACTCTTTCCCTTTAAGGACACGTGTGTTATGTCTCCAGAGCCCACAACGGCAATCCTCTACAACTTGGTGTTTTTAGTCTCGTGCTATGCTGAAATCATAGCAGGTACCCAAGCCCTTTAGCATGCATATCAATCAGGCTTGTTAGCGCAAATCTTCCTTAAACAGTTGTGTAGTAATATTGGCCATTTGCATTGCTGTCGCAAGTTTAGCGTGATTAGGATGTTAGCACGTGCCCTTTGGGACTGTTAGCTACTTATATGTGTCGTCTTTATAAATCCAGGCAGCCAGTTGCAGGCTCCTTGCCAACCTTGCGCGTGTACCAAAATAACTAGGTAATCAGTGGAGTAGGTCATTAATCAGTGTTTACTTGTTTGCTTTGTGTTTCAACCTCTTAGACTGTTGAACCATATTTGTGCTAATCGCATGAATAGTATGACAATTACGAGTGGAATTTGAACATCTATCGCACTGTCTATCTATCACCTTTTATGCCGCAATATTCCCCAATTAGAGTATTATCGTGCACTACTTCATCAAGGGCTAAAGTAATCAAGATTAATCTCGCTAGCTGACACGCGCCGTTTGCTAAGACTTACACAGTACAATTGCTCAGGGCAAGCATCATTAGGAAACGCAATAAAATTAGGCAAACTGATTATATTTCAAAACTCGGAAGCAAAATAAAACACAATTCGGGGGCCTCCAATTAGGGACTTGTGCTCGCCGGGGAGGAGGAGGGGAGGGGGGCACAGACGGGCAAATAAAACCCTTCATTGTCCGCCTGTGACACTGACCAGCATGCCTGTTATAGCCTAAGCCCGAAATCAGATTTCCTGATATCAATCTCAGGCAAATATTTGGATTAACCAGTACCTCACGTATGTGACGGGAGTTTATCGCTGTTTGTTAGTCTCAGTCTGTGTGTTTTCGTTAAAGGTGCTTGTCAAGACCCTGTTCGTGTTCGTGTTTGACATTAATATCAGGTTGGTGCTTAACTGTAGTCTAAAGAAGGCGCGCGGGCTGTCTCGTGCCAGCTGCCATTTTTAAAATGATTTTAAATTCAATAATTCACAAATGGCCTCCAGCGTCTTCCATTCTTAAATTGGAGCATGAACAAAAATATAACAAGATTTTTTCCCCACCATCACATAAAAAGTTATATTATTCTATACTTAACTGAAATAGATTTTCAAAGGTTCAGATGATTGCTATTTTTGAATTTCTCAGAAAAAAATATAAGTATTCTGAGTTTCCGGTAAATAAATGCAAATGTCATTGTCATTTATTAAATATGTCATTTCTTGTAGCACCACGCTGATAAACTAATAGACATTAAACAAATATCTAATATGTTATTAATACACCCTTAGCTTTGAAAGTAACTGTGTATTGTCCTGGTGAACATGTCTTCAGATGCTTATGATTTTTGATGGTATCTACCCAAAGAGGTCTGTTTGTGTTACATCAAAGAAAAACGACTGAGGTCAATAACAGGTCAATAATGTTGTAATGTGTGTGTCTGTGTCCAGGTGGCCTCCCCTGTAGCGTCCGGCCATTGAGTGGACGTGTGTCTCCCCCTTATAAACATCACTGTGTAATCAGTCAGCTCATCAAATATACACCAGCACTGAGAGACACTCCAGCCCAAAGGTCCTTGCTTGCCTCAACCAAATCTCCCTCCTGACCTGGACCCCCAGAACTCTGGCTTCGGGCATTATGGGTATAAACAGTAATCAATGTTCCTTTTTGTATTGGTAAAGTTTCTATTCTATTCTATTCTATTCTATTTATCTATTTAAACTTTAGCCTGAATAATCAGCCGTTTGCCCCCGAGCTCCCCTCTCTCCCTCATACATAGACCTCCAGTGATGGGGGTTGGTGGGGGAAGAATAGTTAACAAACTCTGGAATGATTGATGGGCTAATTTCGAGCCCCGGATAAAGCAGCTTTCTAAGTCTGTTGATTTTCCATTTATTAGCTAATAGAAACATTTATCAAAAAGTCGCATTTTTTGCTTAAGCAATAATTGCATTTTTAAATCCTCATTAGAGCTCCCATGCATACATAATCCAATTGAATAAATGCAGAATTGGAATGAAGCATTAATATTGAACTTTTCCAGTAAAAACACAGAAGTTTGGGCTCTTTTACATACATTGAATTGCCACTGGAGGTCTGCTTGTGTACATTCCTCAGAGACATGGAGATTTCTGCAACTCCACCCTTCCGTACAACGAAGACAAAGACCGAGCTAGGCCTGCGTGTCAGAGGGACAGGGTGTACCAACACACAGACTCACGCAGCAGTCATCTTACTGCCCGTACAAGATGCTAGTGGTTTGGATTTCTTAGTTTAAGGAGGGATAAGAGCTGATAGCTGAGAGTCTTTTGTTAGTCGAGTGTGTGTGTGTGTGTGTGTGTGTGTGTGTGTGTGTGTGTGTGTGTGT
>NW_027507038.1:7500-37500 GCF_052324685.1 Brachyhypopomus gauderio | reverse complement strand
TGAAAGGTATGCAAATTCAGGCCGTACCATTGGCTTGTGTTTTAGTCATTTCTCTGTGTGTGTGTGTGTGTGTGTGTGTGTGTGTGTGTGTGTGTCTACTCCCTTTGGGCCATATGGGTAATCCCACTCCTCAACACCTCCTCACATTGTGTGTGTATGTGTGTGTGTGTGTGTGTGTCTTGAGGCATGGCTGAGGGGTGGTTTTCCACAGTGGATTCCAGAGGGACTTTAGGGACTGCGTCTGTTGGGATAAATTGCTCCAGGAAAGATAGACTCTCTTTTTGCTGCCCAAAAGAGCGAATATTTCCGTCTACACTGTCCTCACTGCCTCTTTATTCAATAAAACAGTATGTGTGGGGTGGGGGGCGGCAGCGGGTTAATCTGGGCCGGGTTTCCTGTGGCTTTGGCTTTCACAGGGTCGGGGGTTGTCAACACCTCCTCATCTGCCCTGCACAGGTCATGTGACCCAGGCTGTCACACGTTTCTGTTAGGAGTGCTCAGAAAGAGCCGGAACTCGAAGGATCACCTTCCAAATCTATTGTTCTCATCGCGGCCTCTTCAGGATCCGACTGAAATATCGGTGCCGTGCCACACAGGGAGTGCTGCCACATGACTGGTGTGGCTGAGTTAACCCCTTACCTGGGCTCTCCACTACATCACACCACAGGACACATGGGTGTTGTGATTGTGTTACAGGTAACCCCTTACCTGGGCTCTCCACCACATCACACCACAGGACACATGGGTGTTGTGACTGTGTTACAGGTAACCCCTTACCTGGGCTCTCCACCACATCACACCACAGGACACGTAGATGGTGTGGCTGTGTTACAGGTAACCCCTTACCTGGGCTCTCCACCACATCACACCACAGGACACGTAGATGGTGTGGCTGTGTTACAGTTAACCCCTTACCTGGACTCTCCACTACATCACACCACAGGACACATGGGTGTTGTGGCTGTGTTACAGGTAACCCCTTACCTGGGCTCTCCACCACATCACATCACAGGACATGTAGATGGTGTGGCTGTGTTACAGTTAACCCCTTACCTGGGCTCTCCACTACATCACACCACAGGACACATGGGTGTTGTGACTGTGTTACAGGTAACCCCTTACCTGGGCTCTCCACCACATCACACCACAGGACACGTAGATGGTGTGGCTGTATTACAGGTAACCCCTTACCTGGGCTCTCCACCACATCACACCACAGGACACGTAGATGGTGTGGCTGTGTTACAGGTAACCCCTTACCTGGGCTCTCCACCACATCACACCACAGGACACGTAGATGGTGTGGCTGTGTTACAGTTAACCCCTTACCTGGGCTCTCCACTACATCACACCACAGGACACATGGGTGTTGTGACTGTGTTACAGGTAACCCCTTACCTGGGCTCTCCACCACATCACACCACAGGACACATTGGTGTTGTGACTGTGTTACAGGTAACCCCTTACCTGGGCTCTCCACCACATCACATCACAGGACACGTAGATGGTGTGGCTGTGTTACAGGTAACCCCTTACCTGGGCTCTCCACCACATCACACCAGGACAATGCTCTGCTCCGCAATTCAGCACTCTGTGCAGTGCAGTTTTGTGACGCTTGCACACACTGTGCATTTTGTGGGTGTGTGTATATGTGTGTGTGTGCGCATTTGTGTGTATGTGTTTGTGCATGTGTGCATGCAATGCATGTGCATATTTATGTGTGCATGTATGTGTGTGTATGTGTGTGTGTGTGTGTGTGTGTGTGTGTGTGTGTGTGTGTGTGTGTGTGTGTGTGTGTGTGTACTCTGCAGTACTGTGATGTGTATTGGGCCGCTGATCCGTGCATCGTGGCGAATGCAAATTGGCTCTACTGACTGCCGACAGGTCCCAACACAGTCCCATCACGTTCAGAGATGTGGCCCCGATCCATCTCGCCGTTTGGTTCTGTTACTCCAACACATTTTGCTTTTGAAAATATGTAGATCGGTTCAATTTGTGCCAATCTGGAATAATTCAATCAAGTCTAAAAGGAATATCAGTGGAAAAACACAGCTCAGATTTGACTGCCATGTTTTTTAAAACAGTGGATCTTATTTGAAAAAGTCAAAATTGATGGCTGAAGAAAAAACAGTGGAAAATTTTTAGCATAAACATATTAGATGGATACTTGTCTCTCCTTCAGCGAGGATTTTTGGTTAGTACAACTACAGTTATTTTACCTTTTCAGCAGAGCAGCATTGTGGCCTCTCTGCTGGTCACATGTCTGTGGGGTGAAGGTGTTTACTCCGCTCATGTACCACTTTCATGATTTGAAATATCTTGATATATTATCCCATTTTGATGGCAATTAACATGCAGTAACTTGTCTAACCACCCAGGCCAGTATAAACTACTGGCCATTTTAGCTTTAATCTATTATCCCAGGTGTGGCGTTCAGTTCCTCAAGTCCCCTCAGATTCCAGCACGACAGCGTCACTCTCAGCCACGCCCATGCCACGCCCCCTCAGCCACACCCCCCTCTGCCCTCGTGAGATACGCAGAACTCTGGGACAGATGTTTATCACTAAGCAAATCTTGTTCAGTAACAGAGTAGAAGAGAAATAAAGAAAACAAAATAGCAAGATAACCTTTGAAAAGAACCAGAAACACTCAGAGGCAATTTTTGGTCATTCAGTAAATGGGTGCTTGTGGAGAGCTTTCTGAATGGACTCTTTTGTCGAGGGTCTATAGGAGGACAAACCGGGATCAGAGAGTGTTACGCATGCTAATGACCCCACTGTGAAAGCTGAGGAACAGGGTCAGAATCCCACTGAGCCAGCGCTAGCCTGACTGTGCCATGCTTACCAAAGGATCATGGGAGATTTTGAGGGGAGGCTCATCTTAATGACCGTGGATCAGAGGCAAATCTCAGGCCTTTACTCCCTTAAAAGAAGGACAGCCAATATCCACTTAGGACACCTGAAACAACGGGTCTGTACAAACACGTCCTGGTTTCTCACACCAGTACATATTGGTATGTTTTATGAGGTGAAAACCTCGGCTTCATAACTTCTCTCCATTAGAAAGAATTACAGCAACTATTCATATTAAGAAGAAACAGCAATAGTAAAAAAACTTCACAAATAAAGATAACCAGGCACATTAACCCCAAGCGGTCAATAAATGTATCCAAATACATAGTTTATGTGGCAACACAGGCTGTTGGGCATAAAGAGTCATGATTAGAGAGTACTGGTAAAAGATAGTGAGCTCTCACTGACAGTACTCTCTCATGGCATAGGGAGAGAGGGGTTAAGGCCCATGTCACAGCAGAAGACCTGGCAACCACACAAAAGGGTATCTTTTTTACTTGATTACCTCACCTAATTGTTTCACTTCTAACCACAGAGGGACTCTCTGTCACTCTGTGTCTGATGCCCTTTGTCTTGCCTGGACTCAAACCCCCCCCCCCCCCCCCCCCCAAGGTTGCTCAGGGTGAACTGTGGAATTATGGGATTTGAGGGATGGCTAACATCCTAACACGACAGGATAGGGTGTTGTGTTGACGATGACTGCGAACGCTGGCCGGTGTCACTGATGTCACCTGGATCATGTTACCAGGCAACACAGCTCGTTCCCACGGCGCACGCAGTGTGGTACTTTAGCATCACGGATCGTGAAGCAGAATTCATCAGCTAATTCAGGAATCAAGCCCATTAATTCCACTGTGTTCATTAGCGCTTTCAGTCTCTCATTTGTTCTCACGTCTTTCACACCCAGAGATGCATGCGTGCACTTTCCCCAGTACATTGTCACTTCTTCAACATTGCTCAAATTCACACTCAGAGTCATTCATTCATCCATGCATGTGTTTATCCAACAGTCCACCCATTAACTTATTAATTAATTCATGTATTCGTATGCCGATCCATCCATCATTCCTTCATTCATTCACTTTTCCCATATTATGCAAATCGAGATGCAAAAAAACCCCAACATATATTAATGTATTTGATATTAAACTTTGGATATTAAATGATGTATTAAAATATATTAAGAGTCCTTGTGAATATGCACTATAACAGCAGTGGTTATCAGTGTGATTATGCTCAGTTGCTGTCCTGTGGTGTTAAGCAGGGATGTGATCCAGACGTGGTGGTACTGTTCTGAGCGTGCCCTCTCTCCTCCGCTGCTCCGTGCCAACATGACACACACACCCTCTCTCTCATCACACAGATACACATTCACCACACACACACACAGTACAGTAGACAAAGGCCACGTTTCTCATCTCTACACTAACAGGACAAATGCTGAGCGGCTGTTTCAGCTTCTCAGGGGTCAGTGAGGCTGATGGTGCCTTGATGCGCTATAGCATCCACACTGGCCACTGAGAAGCTGAGAGACTCCACTGGTATTCTCCACCCGTGTTGATGGTGCAGGCGTGGGCAAAAACACCTTCCAGCACATTGTTTGGAAGAATGGCCGTGAGGAGATCTCAAAATAATTGTTTATATACAGAATATTATATATAGTATATACAGTATCTGTTTATTATGTCACCAGGTGAATGGTGTGTGATGAAGCTATCCTCCTTCCACCAAAGCATCTTCTGTGGCACCGTCTGTGTGTGTGTGTTTTGAATAGAACAATGCCTGCAGTCATACAGCCATACACAAAAAACAAAAAACACTATTTGTACACACATCTCATGTGAGCACTGCACATTCTAACTATCAGACACAAATCAGTCAAAACAGAGACACAGCGGATGATTCTCCAGTCTAATGGGGTCACCTGGATGTTAGATCCTCACCCTAGTCACATCCATGCTGATGGTCCATGTTCCCTAATATAGAGCTGGGATTTCCTGAAATTTCCATTTAGAAAATCTATTCATCAGCAGATTGTCTGACTCTCTGACTTCTGATGAGCATTTGTTGAATTCTCTGTTGCTTAAAGCTGTAACTGTCATATTAATATTTAAATGTATAGTTTGTGTTGTCAACATAGATGAAGAGCTTGCTATCAAATAGCCCAACGGCCAAGACTAATAAACAGGTTGACCGTCGCACGGACTGTTTATAGTACCAGCGACACGTTTCTGACATTATCATGAAAATATGAATACTATTATCGTCTAGTTTACAACATCTTTGTCTTGCTCCAGCACAGTGCCACGCCCGTCGTGCACTCTTTGCACTCCGGCGGGACAGTTTGTTTGTTTTTTTCTCTTTATCTGTCTCTGAGAAGTGCAACTCTACATCTGGTCGGCTTCTGTAACAATTGGTGTGGTGTCAAATGCTTAGGTATCTGTAATTTAGAAAGATAGACATGTGTGTGTATGTGTGTGTGTGGGATTACAGTTAATATATATTGTTAGGTGGGTCACCTTGCCCTCGTTTGGTGTATATGAGAGGGGGATATGAGGGGATTAGCATCGGTGGGTGTCAAGGCTGGGTTCTCTCTTCTGCCCTGGGCTGCGCTCCCACAATCCTCTCTGTTATTGAGCCCCTTACCACAATGCCTCTTCAAGTCCAGAACCTTGAACCAGACATAGCAGTTCTGGTGAAAAAAAAATAAACTCTAAGCTAACAGAATGCATTAGATGTTTACCCTTCATATACAGTTGCCATCATATCAGGCCTGGCGATGGACATATACATTAAAAACTGATGGACAAAATGGTTTAGTGCAATTAAGAAAATTCAGTGATTCATTAACAAACACCAAAGTGATTAGTTAAAGGGGACGGACTTCACCGCTTCACTTGAGTAAATGAACCCTAGACATCTCTTTATTAGGCACTGTGATGAGGCTTCATGTCAGCTAAGCCTGTTCTGTCAGGGATTCTCTTAACATCCCCACACAGACCACTACTCCCACGCAGACAGTGTGTGTGCTGGACACTGGACAGGGTCTGGCCTCAGACGTGGCCTTATTTTGGATTTAATAAGAGAGCTCTGGGAACAAAACCATACTGGGAACAAAACCATACTGTGGCTACTGCCCTGTCATTTGATCTGTAGCTCAGTCGTGCAGTGGATCATACTGCCCCCCCCCCCTCTCCACCCTCTCTCTCGCTCTCTTTCTCTCTCTCCCCCCTCTCTCGCTCCCCCCCCTCTCTATCTCTCTCTCTCTCAGTTGGAAGCTCATGGACTGTGGCCTCTGTAGGGGCCCAAGTGGCTGCTGTGAGAGAACATGTGTGTGTGTGTGTGTGTGTGTGTGTGTGTGTGTGTGTGTAAGAAAAAGTGATGAATATTAAGGGCCCATTGTGATGAAAATGCTGCTGGCCTGGAGACTCAGGCTTTAAAGTTATTGCCTTAGGGAACTCCATCTGCTATACCGACACACAGACACGCACACACACACACACACACACACACACACACGCACATGTTTATAACACATATTCAACACAGTCTTAAAAATCATGCAAACTGTATGTACAATTCTTTTTGCTCCAACCCATTTCTTACTGTGGTGCTTATTCTGTCAGTGTATGGGCCTGTGTTCCTACACCCACCCTGTGTTTCTACACCCATCAGACTCTCCAAGACACAAAACAGGAAAGCCCTGCCTCTCTGTCACGTTGGTGTGAAGTTGTCCAGGTTCACAATAGGTTATGGTCACGACTGTGTTTCTGTCTGCTGATGTGTGTTTGCACCCACTCAAACACACACACACACAGATTCATATACATGCTCTCCGAGTTTCATCACATCTGTATGCGTGTCCATGTATAATTCATCCTGAGCTGGTCAGCAGATTCCCGCTAACCAGTGGTAAATAGTGACCTGAGGGCACAGCAATGCACACACACACACACACACACACACAGACACACACACACACACACACACACACACACACACACACACACACACACATATGCATAGAGGGAGAGCACAAATCATGCCTAAACGATGGAGCTGGTTGCAGAAGTGGCCCTTGCTCTGGTCCGCTGGGCTGGGCGGTCGTTCCGGCTCTGTGCCTGCAGAGATAGGCAGCGTGCCCACCCGCCTCTCCAGAGAAGAGCAGGAGCATCATCTCAATTACAGCCCCGCAGACCGAAACTGGAGACTGGAACACAGACCAGGGAGATTTCAGGCCAGATCCTCTTGTTTTGGTCATACGAGGACGTAGGATAAAAACATATACATAATGTATATTTTGGCATGGAAAACGTCATGTGGTGCGTGGTGAGAAGGTGCGGGTGTAGCCAGCAGGGGGCCTCCACCCATCAGGGGCATCTCCTCCACAGATGACCATGGATGAGTACAAAGCACATTATACCCTGGCCATTTAGGTGGTGCTCAGAATGGGCTTTGCGTGGATGGGGGCCGGTGGAGGCGAGGGGGTCATCCCAGCACCACACCCGTATATGGGGCCCGGTGCAGTGCATGCTGGGAGTGAGGAGATGGAGTGTGTCTGCACGGTAATGTGACACTGGGCAAGGGGACGGGTGGAGGAGGTGTGGTTGGTGTTGGGGCAGTGGCGTGTAACGGCAGGCAGTAGACAGACAGAGGGGGGTGAAGGGGGGAGGAGGGGGCAGTGACATGGACACACAGCGTGCTGCTGATGGGGGCCACTTGGCTGATGTAGGGTGGAGGCGGTGGGGGCGGTGGAGTGCAGCGTGATCCCGAGCTCCAGCGTGCTGGGCTGTGACCTGCACTGGGGTTGGAAAGGTCTGGGCAGGTTGAGAACGTCCTGCACTAACACCTGCTTCGCAGGCTCGTGCCTTCTACAGTGGGTCGACCCGACCTCAGCATGAGCAGCCTTCCTACGAAAACAAGAATCATGCATATTTCAGCTTGATCCATAGTGGTTCGATACATTTGATTTGCATAGTGCTTTTGGCATGCATACATTACAGAAGTCCCGCTAGAGGTTCCGAACGAGCCGGCGGAAGGCAGCAACACGAAATCTCTCCTAGACGTGCTGAGAGACGAGTGCTCTGCCTCGCTAAAATCTCACCGCGACCAAGGAGAGAATGACAAACCGCAGCTGCAAAAAAAAGAGCAAAACGGTGTAGAAAAATCAAGTTCCCAATCAGTGGTAGGCCTAAGGGCCGGGGGACGCTGTCCAACACGACGGGCCTGTCGGCGTCCTCTGACGACAGCGCTATCTCAGCTGTCTGGGAGTCTGAAGTATCCGCACATGCTAGTCACGGTTCTGAAGTGGACAGCTCCACAAAACACAGCGAATGTGTGCACCTTATCTGTGCCAAAAAAAAGCGAGGAGAAATTCCCCACCGCTCTCCCGGGGCGATGCGAACCGCAGCCAGGCGGGCTCTGCTTTCAGACGTGCGCCTTTAGCTGCCAGAGCAGAACGGGCCAGCTAAACGGGCCAGCTAAACGGGCCAGGGAAGAGTCGGGAGTCGGAACCGTGGCAGAACTTTGCGTGGAGATGCTGTGCGATGCTCTCGTCTTTATGTCCTCATAAAGAGCAGGTGGCAGGCAGCTGGACAGCGTCGTTGGACATTACTGGGTACGCCACTTAAAAACCGGCCCAGACAAGAACACTGTGTTAGAAGTTTATTATCTAAGTTGTTACCTTAGGCTTATGGTCTTTGTGAGGGTGTGATAAAAACCCCCTCTGTGAGTCCGTGGAGGCAGTTAGTGAAATATGTGGAATCCGAGCTGATAATGGCTCCTCTAAAATCAAACGAATATGGAATCTAAATATGGCAGGCATGAAGCCGCAGTTGTTGACATGATCGCTGGCGGGGGTCGTGTGCCGTCGCCCTGACGATTCTCCTTTTTTCCCCACAAATGGAATTCCAGCAAAATTCCAGATAAGATCGATAAGGTTAAAGGATTACTGAATGTATTTCCTTGCCTTTCTCGGATTATGGTATGCATTTCATTTTGTAAGCGCTACTGCAGATGGCTGGTGTGGCTTTACCTCTGCACGCACTGTGCATGTCTGTGTGTGTCAGAGCAGGGTGTGCTGGGTCCAGAGAAGATGGCGGTTCTGAGGATGTGGGCGGCGTGGGTCGCGGGTAGTGGGGTGGGCGGAGTCTTGTCCGAGCGAGGGCACTTTTATTCTCCAGCAGACCTGGCCACGTGCGACGACACAGCTCCACTCCTCCCCCTCTTTCTTCTTCTCTTTTTTCTTTCCCTCCCTCACCCCCTCTCCCTCTGCCCCTCGCTCCCTCCATCTCTCCTCAGATCAGAAGTGTTGAGTTTTGACACCAGCCTGCAGGAGTAGTGACCCATGAAGTAATTAGAGGGGGAATCTCCCCTTCCTACACTCCCTCTCTCCCTCGCTCTCTCTCTCTACCTCTCTACCTCTCTCTCTCCCTCGCTCTCTCTATTTCTCCCCATTGCCGGATGGGATCAAATAAGAGCCAGTTGTGTTTACTTCCTGATCCATCTAATTTCTGTAACGAGGGCCACAGCGGCCTCATCTTGCTGCTTCTTAAGCTGCCTGGTTTCAGAGACCAGCCTGCAGGCTATGCTCTCTCCACCGCTACACCTAACCGGATTAACCCTCTACACACACACACACACACACACACACACACACACACACACACACACACAGGTAGCGGGGTCCATTACCCAAAGTGTGTTAGATGCAGACTTAATGCATCATCAAAAAAGGAGCAGAAAAAAAATCCGGTGCCAGGCAAAATTATGTTCCAGCAATCCAAGATAAAGGGAAATATTACTGCGCTAGAAACAAGCTTAAAGCTTCACGTAGCAGTCACCCATACACACAGAGACACTCTGCTATCTTATTTAAAGCTATGTTATGCCAGATGCCTACCTGGAATGGACCATATAAGCCAGAGGTTGATGTTCAATTCAGTAAATAAGCTCCACTGGTATTTTACAGTAAATAACATACTGAATGGTATCATGTGATATCCATTTTTGAATACTATTTGAAGATAGACTAAATCTTTCTCAGTGAAAAATGAATTCAACCCAGTTACAGTGACTTTAAAACCCTAAGTTTTCTTGCCGTATTAAAGTCTCATGCATGTTTTGTTAGATGCAATATGTGCATAATGTGCAGTTAGGCTATTTGACAGTTATAGAGGTAAGAAATCTTAAATGATCCTTTAACTGCTTTAATTATATCACCATATTTGATTTTATGGGAGGTTACATTCTGACATATCCATTTATCCATTTTCCTTGTTTGTCTCTATTCTTAACATTGTGCAGTATTCACCAGCAATACGAAAACAATAGGATGTCTGATCTATAAAGACTTCATTTCTGGAGTTAATCATAATTTGTCATTTGTAATCTTCGAGGTGGAGAGTGAAGACTGGATGCCGTTCGGGGTGGTAAAGGACTGTGAAACCTCTCCCCGTCCGTAAGAGTGACAGGGTCTATGGCAGACGTGCTGTCCACATTGCCAGATTAAACCCAGTGACTCCATCCCCTGCAGAGAGTCCCATCACCTCACATCTACTGCTTGGATGAGATCTCATCCAGATTCTAATGACGTGGTCCATCCCTTCAGCGTTCTCCTCCACAGCCTGCGTGGAGCCACGTCTGGGTGAGACTCCGACGCCCAGCACGGGAGACACGCCATGAACGCCAGACACAGCAAGCTCACGCCCGCCTGGCCCTGATTTAACGAGATTGATCGCCAATTACAGCAAATTAACCTTAGAGTGCCGTCTGCCACAGGAAGCGTTTAACCAATTTATTTACAGGCCTGACATATGGAAACATGGTTAACCATCGCACATCAATAGGCCTTAATGGCTTTATTGGATTTTTGACATATTAAAAAGCTCATCATTTTGCCAACAGAGCAGCAGACTATGTGTTGGAGGCTACCTGCTGCTAATTTGGTTGGCCTAGCCCACTCTAGTTCCCCTCCCTGCCTCTCTGGGCTGGGAGGAGACCCACACCAGACCTCAGGTCACTCTAGTAACCACAAGACCTACTACTACTACTACTACTACTGATAATAATAATAATAATAATAATAATAATAATAAGACATTATTTAGCCCAATAGTTTAAAATGGTCACAGGAATGTGACAATGTCAGAACACGTCACAACGTAGAAAACTGGTCTTGAAAAGTCATCCCAGACCACACATGACCTGTGGTGAGTCTAAGAGGCCTAGCAGTGGAACAGCGTGAGAACACAGCATCTGGGATTACAGACGACGTCTTTAAGTGAGTCACAGACGATGACTGCACGACTACAAATTATTTTACTGAGTGGAAGAATGCACAGTGTAGAGGATACAAAAACGTACCACAAACTTAAAGCACGAAGAATGTGTGATGACTTATTTCCTGACATGTAGTCACCACGGATACCAAACCACATCATCTTAGAACACATACGATCAGTTTTCATTTGCAAAAGTTTGCACGCTATTGCAGATAAAATAAAGATTTTAAAAGTCGTTCTTATTGGGAAACTTCACTTTGCAGTGTTCTTTTTCCAGTGTTGGATTATAATGATCAGTATTAGGTATCGAGGTCCTGCTCCGATCATCTGGGCTGGGTGGTGTGTTCTGGGAGGAGGGAGCCAGCATGGAGCGAACTTTGAAAGGTGTTTAGTTTCTACAGCCCTCCTTAATGGCCATACTGGGGTGACATCAGCAGTGATTTATACGGCTATAGGAGATGACACCGCTCCCGGGGTTGCTGTAGGACACACTGAACAGGGATATGAAGACATGCTGTGTGGAAGAGTGTGGAGGAGTCTAAGTTTGGACTTGAAGCATATTTTACACTACGCACACACACACAAACACACACACACTCCGGCACACACTCACACACACGCACACACACAAAAGACGCATCTCTCTGCTTGTGTTGCACCATTGATAGTGGAGTACCCTGAGAAACTGGGAGCACTTTCATGTGCCTCCTTCCTTTATATCTCCACTTCAAAAGAGTAACAGATTTGAGGAGCTATTTAACACGTAAAATGATATTAGAGGCAGAAAAAAAGCCTTGGTTCTGGGTTTTAGGGGTTTAATTATTGTATTAGCTTTCCTTGCCTACCACACTGCTACACACACCAGCCATTAACCTGTTAGCAATGAGCTCTCTGCGGCCAATGATAATTACCCTCAACACCTACGTTTAATCATTCAGGCTATTGTTAATGAAATGGTTGCTGAAACGTTGGCCGGGGATGGAGGGGGGTCAGAGCAAAAACGCGGGGAGGGAGAAAGGTGAGCACAGGTATGAGAGCAATGTCATCACAATCTCCCACCTGTTTGGCCTCGGGGTCTTACACCCAGCAAGACCAATCAAAAATGAGGCAGAAAAAAGAATGATGGAAAAAAGGAGAGAAACGAGTTTGGCCCCTCTTCTAAAGGTGACTGCAAAACATCACAGTGTTGGTCAGTAATTAAGTAAAAAAAAAAAGAAAGAAAGAAAGAAAGAAAAAAAGGTCGAAAAAAATAGCTCTGAAAAGAACAGACAGCTCACAAGTCACGTCACGCTCAGCGAGGTTCTCCACTCAACACATTTTTAAATAATAACTTCTACTCATGAGTGTTACTTGAATGATGTCTTGCCACACAGCAAAACAAATAAATAAATGCGAAGCATGACAGAAATCCTTCTGTTTGTTTGACAAAACCATGATATAAAAACCATGATCTGTCTAGAGGGAATGATTTGTGTTTGTCTGCCACTGACCCATTGTTCAGTGCTAGACATGCCAGGTGATATTTTTCCAAAAGTTTCTGGTATTGTTCACAGCGTGTCATTAACAGGGAAATTCCATGCTGGAAACAGATCTCGTACCCATCGTGAAGGCCTTAAGAGCCCCAGTGCTTTGGTATGTCTGAAGAATGTTGCCACTGTACACTGTCATTGTTATGAAATGAAACCCTAGCTTGGCGTAAGAGTGTGGTGGGCATTAGCACAGGAATAAGATCCCGGCATTGTGGAGAACGCTGCTCGGTGGTAAATCCCTGACATCGATAGTAACCCTCCGCTGTCTTTTAAATCTGCCAGCAAGCCCGAGCGTCAGTGTTTGGCCGTATCACATAGCTCCCCTCTGCTCTCCGAGACCTCCACACCTATTGTAGCTCGCTTAAGGTGTTGTCTTTCCCCACTGTTCAACCCACTCACACACGTACGCTGTTGTCAGCCTTTTTTCATCTCAGTGTGTCCCTCGTGTTTCAGAAAAGAAGACAGAGATTCAAGGGAGAGAGAGAGAGAGAGAGAGAGAGAGAGAGAGAGAGAGAGAGAGAGCTACATTGTGGGGTCCTAAAAGTGAGCCGCTGTTAACCCCGCTGCTCTTCAGGGAGGGAAGCAGTATAGAATATTCTAGACATGAGAAAATGGTTGCAGCTCTTCTGAGTCATCAGACCCGTTCAACACACGTCTGTCTCTTATTATCTCATTCACTCATTCTCTGTGTGAGTGTGTGTGAGCATTAGAAAATGTTTTTGATCCATTATCAACACTTAATGAGAAGAATAATGTTTTCTCATTTTAGTTCATGCACGTTCACTCAAAACGTTCACTCATTTATTTGGCCCATTTTCTGGGGAGATTCGTATTTTAGGCAAAGCACCGCAGTGATCCCATTCATCACAACGATCCATCAAAAAGTCGCCGCATCCCCTTGTAAAAGATGAAAATTGTTAGGTTGAAAAACACTGAGCGCATCATTAGTGTGTGGAGACTGTGTGCGGCAGGAGTCGTGAAGGCTCCACACGTGTTGCGCACCGTTCAGCTAACATCTTCAAACACAGAGACCTTTTCTCACCCTCGTTTCCTTTCGCTCCGTGTCTTTCCCAGGGCTGGAGGACGCGTGGAGCCATTAGGGAATCCCTTCTTAGCTAATCACCCAATGCCACCGCCACTTCCGCCATGCTGATTACCACGGAAACCATTAGGAAGAAGAAAGTGGCTGGATGTTTGATGGTGGCCGGCTGGCTCAGGGGAGGTCAGCTCGGGGTGTGTGTGATCGGCCATTCCGCCTTCCTGCTCCTATTACTCCAGCATTTCCTCTATCTAACACACACACACACACACACACACACACACACACACACACACACACACACACACACACACACACGCACACACGCTACACATCTTTGCCTAATTACTACCATACCAGGAATACAGGACCATACCACATCACCATCTTTCCTGTTGCTTTGGTCTTAAAGCTGGACTAATCTCTGCTCTGTCTCTGTCTGTATCGGTCACCTCAGTGTCACACAGTTATGTCTTTTGCTCTAAGTGTTCCAAGCCCCAGATTCAATCACTGCAAACTAAGAAAACTCGTATCTTAATTCCTCTCCTACATCAAATAGAATACAGAGACATTGCTCACAGTGTCAAATGACTTCTTATGGACCCCATAGATCTTCTTATGGACCCCATAGATCTTTTTTAGATAATTTCGGAATGATAAGAAGTGGACTAATTTTGTTATGTCAGCATTTTACATAAAAAAAATCTGACATAAATCTGACATTTTACATAAAAAAACAATTAGCACAGTTGAATAATACCAACAGCCCAACAGAAAATGACCCAAATTGAAGTCATGTTTAGTATGACTCTGTGTGTGTGTGTGTGTGTGTGTGTGTGTGTGTGTGTGTGTGTGTGTGTGTGTGTGTGTGTGTGTGTGTGTGTGTGTGTAAGCAAGCAGGGTGTCTGCACTGGATGAGTTACATGCTCAGTCCCCCTCTCTCTTCCAACAAACTACACAACGCTACAGCCAAAAATGTCAGATGGAACACCACAACAATTTCAGTGCTGAAAACAAACAAGCAGGCATGAAAGCACAAATAGTTTTTTGCACTCCTTCCCCCAGTATCACTCTCTGTCCTCCCCAGCCCACACAGCCACTCTCTTTGCCAGACTACCTCTGTGAGAGAAATTATTGATTATTGACTAATTATCATTGATTAGATCATGTTTAGTTATTATAAGAGATCATTATGAACTTTATGATTTAGTACATGTCCATTCTGACTAAGCAGAAGGACTACAATAATGAAGTAGTGTGATTCAGTGTAACCATGTTTAGTTCATATTATGCATGTGTGCTACGTGACCCAGGTCAGGGAGAGTGCTGAGGGTAAGAGCACTCTGTTAACTGGTAGTCACTAGGCTACTAGTCTTGGGTCATTTAGCTTTCTCTGTGTTCAACTGTTACATCAGTTGCTTCCGCTAACTCTAGGGAAGTCCATATTAGGAGATACACACATGTGAGACAAAGTAGCCTGCTGGACGCTTATGTTTTGGAACATGCTGTGCTAAAGATAACCTGCTGTTAGAACTGCTGAATTGTGTTTAAGATTGTATATAAGCAGGGGGAGCGCCCCCCTGCCTTCAGAGTTGTCATGCTTGAATGAGACTCTCATGTCTGTGTCTGTCTTGTGTCTGTCTTTGTCCTATTTATATATATTTATATTTTTGTAATAAATTAATCATTTAACCACGTCTGAGTCCTCATCCATTTATTAGGAAATTTCCACGACAATTTGGCGTCACGAACAGGATCGGCGAGAGACACCCCGGAGAGTAGGTGACTGATCTTCGAGGACGCTCCCCGGGGGATGAGATCCCTGGCTGGGCTGGGCAAAGTGGGAACCCCACGAGCAAAGGGAAAGTACCTATCCAGGGAGTGATGTCACCGCCAGTCTCCGGTGGTGTTCTCCGCCCGATCAAACAAACCGCAGTGAGTGGGAATTTTCAGTTTTTAAAATTCTAGGAATTTTTTTGTTTTTAAGTGTTAAATATCCGCCAGTGTCTGCCCGCCGGATGATCTCTGTTATACGATAGGGATATAGTGAGATATCGCCTACAGGGATACAGAGAGGTATCGCCTACAGGGATACAGAGAGGTATCGCCTACAGGGATACAGAGAGGTATCGCCTGAGAATATAAAGTCTATAAGGTGGGGATACTGCGATATCGCCCACGCGAGATAGGACTTAGCCTAGCGCCCGTCAGTCTGGCCAGAGATCCAGCTGGGCAGAAGCGCACTGATTAGACGTAATACGGTGTTGGCTAGCTCCGGAGCGGCAGAGATATCCGATAGGGGCGGGTGGAACTGTTTGTTACGTTGGTATGCAGTAGCGGATCTAAATTTTGAGGACTTTTTCTGACGTGTTTAATTGATTTGGGATTTTTTTTTGGACCCCTCACACAAAAAAAAAAAAAAAAAAAAGTGTGAAGGGTCATCTCTGGGATTATCTAGAATTATGGGTAAACACTATCTGGGTAAAATACATAGTAAGAGTAAAGCATCGGAGGCTCATAGCATAATCATAATAATAATAACTATAAGTGTAAATTACCAAATGACCAGAGATTATTTAGAAGATGTAACTCGACATGTGGGTTTAGGTCGCAGATAGAGAAAAACGTGCAAGTATTTTGATAAACATAAAGCAGATATGGAAGAAAAAGCAAAATGTTGGCTTAAAGAAGCCGAGAAAAGGCAAGCATGATAGGTAGGGATTAAAAAGTGTACTAACAAAATTCTCTCAGTGTGTTGTTGTAGCCGACCAGACCTCGACGCTGCCCCGACGAGATCTGCGCCAGCCATCCCGGCTCAGCAACTGCACCAACTGCAAGATGTACCCACAGCCGCTACCCCTGCCTCCCGCACCTCCACCTCCAGTTCCAGCGCCACCAGCTCTGGCGCCACCACAACAGCAGACTCTGTCTGCCACACCTGCACTGCGAGCTCCAGTGCCATCAGTTCCGGTATCACAACCACATCCTCTGCCTCCTTCACTCCCACCAGCCCAACAGCTGCCGCTGCACCCAGGGCCACTAGTCCCGTATGATGACGTCCGCCAGGCGATGGAATGCGCCAGCCGGACGATGGGAAGCGCCACCTCCCCAACGCCACCACCACCACCCCCGCCGCCAGCTTCACCCGTGGCAGCACACACAAGAAGCCGTGCCACAGAAAGAAAGGGTCAGGTGATGCTTGATCTGACCACCCCAGGGTGCGCAACGACCTTCCCAATGGTCGAGGTCACAGGCCCTGAAGGAGTCATCATGGTCCACCGTCACTGGACAGGAGATGACATCATGAATGCGGCGGTGGGCCTGGGTAAACCAACAGAGATGGGAGGTAAGCGCTTCGGCAAAGAACTAACAGATTTTGTTCAGTCTTGTCATCCAGTCAAACAAGATTGAGACCGGACACCAGGAGACGTCCATCTCCACAACACTGAGTGGGAACCGCCAGCAGCTGGACAGGAGGATCCAAACAGGCCCTACAGAGAGATTGTAGGACACCTGGTCACAAGGCTGGAAGCTGCACATCCAGCCACTATCAACACGTCCAAAATAGCTGCATGTAAACAAGAAGACAGAGAACCTGTCAGCGACTTCCTCGTGAGACTGACCAGAGTTCACACCGACCACAGCGGTCTTGTAGCACCAGCACACGAGCGGAGGCCGGCGGAGGCCAGCCCATGGGAGGCCCACCTGAGAAACAGCTTCCTGGTAAGCATGAGAAAAGACATCAGTGACCTCATCAGAGCCCAGTGCATTGGGTACAACAACGCCACCCTGAAAACCATAGAAGATCATGCCAAGCATCACGAGGCACAGCTGGCATGGAGAGTGAACAAGAAAATCCAGAAGCAAGCTGAGACCATGGTGCAGAGAACTCCCAGAGAACGCGGGAGGGGCCACGTCAGAGGCAGAGGAAGAAGACGAGGTGGATGGAGACGAGAGAGTTACCCCAGAGGAGAGGTGGTGAATGTTACAACTGTGGAAAACTAGGACACTTTGCAAGAGATTGTCCTGAAAATGAAGAAAATGCTGAGCAGAGAAACAGAACTTTCATAGATTGACGGGCAGCGGAGAGGCTGGACGGTACAGGACCACTGGAAGACGACAAAAAGGAAAGTAACTGGTTTAAATTATCATTTAATTTATCAATGCTTGCAGAAGATTAGTGTAGGGCCGCAGGGCCTGCCTAAAATAACACTGACTGTAAACGGCACTAAAATAAAAGATTTAGGTTTATAGTGGTGCCACCCATTCAAAGAAAAAAAAAAAAAAAGCCTCTCCGATGTAGATGAAATAATACATTTGAACATTAATTTTTAATTTTAACTGTTAAATGTATGTTATGGGTTTTGATTTAATGTGTAAATTGGGCCTGAGTAGCAGGCCTGAGGGGTTGTTTATGGAGTGGGAGTTAGCTGTGTTGGGGTTCAGTTATCAGCAGGAGTTCCACTGTATGCTTATGAGCTGCAGAGTGCAGGAGGAGAGCGTTGGGAACACTTCATGTGTGAAGTGTGTAGTTTGTTGCCAGGTGATTTGATGTTGAGACCGTAGGGGTCACTGCACTGCACGCTGCATGTGAGTGAGGGCCCCGATAGAGGTTTTGAGGATAAATTTAAGGTTGGAAAACATGATTGTTTGGTTGTCACTGCTATTGTGTGGGATTGCGTGTGGGCTGCGGCAATGGTGCAAACCCCATTAGAACAGGAAGACCTGTTCTCATTTCCTCGATCTAAACCACACGTGTCACTAGCAAACGTGTGCGAGGAGCCTCAATGGCAGGACATCGGTGAATGGATGACAGAGATGTCTGACATTACCGATTGGGAGAGAGTTCCTGGCAGGAACACCATGTTTAGCCCTAGCAGGAGGGCGTGGATGCAGCCGGCGCCGTGCTGGCTCCCCTGCAGGCGGGGAGTGGAACTGATTAACCCCCTTGATATTTTTTTAGCTGCCTCCCTTACCCTCTCAGGGAAAAAAAAAAAAAAAAAAAAATGAGAGGAAGAGGAACTCAGAACTGTTCCTGCAACATTATGGGCACCAGGTAAGAGCGATGTTGGGGCTCATACAGGGGGTGTGAGCCCATACACATCACCCCAAAATCTGACTATAGGCCAAAACAACATCAATACCCTTTGAAGCCTGAGGCGCTCAAAGGAAATTAGGCCAGTTTTTCCAATCACTTAGGCAAGCTGGAGTGATCGTACTGTGCCCTAACTCACCCGTGCGCACTCCAATTTTTCCAGTTAAGAAACCAGGGTGGGAAGAATGGCGATTTGTGCAGGATTTGCTGGCTGTCAATGCAGCAGTACACGTTAGAGCCCCAAAAGTGCCAAGTCCTCACAATATTCTTTCCCAAATTCCCCCAGATAGCCAGTGGTTCAGTGTAGTGGTCCTAGCAATTGCAGTTTTCAGTGCATCCAGATAGCCAGTACTGGTTTGCATTTTCCTTCGAAGTTAAAAAAAAACAAAAAACTTACACATCACCCACCATTTACAATGCAGCGCTGCGAGACAGTCTGGCCTCTCTGAAACTTCCAGAGGGCATTGCACTGTTGCACTACATAGATGTTCTGATACTCTGTGTAAACACATGAGAAGTATGCAAAGAGGGCCATAGTGGCATTGCTACATCACCTAGCAAGGGAAGGCCACAAGGTTCCTAAGCAAAATTGCAATATTGCTGAAAAAAAGTGCACTTCCTGGGTCATGACGTAGTATGTATTGAAATTCTGACACAACAAACAGAGATAAAAATAACATTTGTTAAAGAGAATAAGCCCGTTTGAACAAATGAGTCTTAAGAACAGTTTTGAATTCTGAAATAAAAGTTCGGAATTGATGTGTGTGTTCAGTGTTCGTATGTGTGTGGGGAGTGTTGACGTTAGAGGACCAGTGTTTTGACTCAAGCCCACAGTGACAGACAGAGGCCAGTAGCCTACTTTTCAGGAAAACTAGACCCCGGGGCAGCCGGGGTGCGGGCACTGGTAGCATTCAGAGATATAGTGGGGTACGCTCAACTCGCCCTTTGGGTCAAACATGCTGTTTCTCGAATTTTAAAGGGAAAAAAAAAGGTTTTGTAAACAATAACACCCCTGCCACATTATTCTGCCCAAGCAGCTGAGCTCACCATTCCTTACCAGCTCAAGGTCAAAGATAAAGCACCAACTAATCTCACAACTGCAATCATCAAATGTGCCGCACACACCAGAACAGGCGACACAGTAGCAAAAGGCAATGCCTTCACAGACTCCACAGCCCAACACAGGTTTGCAGGCTCCAAACACACAAATGATGCTAACAGATCACAGTAACAGAGAAGACACACCCTTAACAACCAGAGCAATAAAAACACAAGCCACAATGTAAGACAAACAGAGATGGGCAAAAGGGGGGGTGCAAAACAATGGGGGGAGTCTGGACACACACACGGAGACAGGTAAGCCGTGTGTCCCTACAGCCTACATGAGAGGACTGATTGAGATTGCTCATGGTAGGAGTCACAATGAGCAAAAGGGGGGATAGTAGCATGCACTAGCATGCACTAAGAATAACCACACTCACCCAAAATTTTTATACATGATGTCTGGTATCCCACCACAGGGGATAACAGATCTAAACATGCACCCGCCGGACACCTGCCGCCGACCAGACCCTTTCAACACTGGCAAATTGATCTTGTTGAACTAACACCTGCTGAAATACAGGCTTGTGTGTATGTATGTCTAGCAAATGGACGGAGGCCTTCCCCACCACAAAGCAGAATTCAGATACGGTGGCAAAGATGCTACTAAGGGAAATAATCCCACTATGGGGGTTACCCAGGAGGGTGTCGAGTGACAATGGCACTCCCTTCGTACACGAAGGGCTAAAGGAGCTAAATTAACTAAATTTTAAAGGAAATTAACTCAGGAAACAGGGAACAGAGCAGCACTCTGCCCCAAGCTCGCACAGGCTTATCAGCCTTTGAGATTGTGTTTGGAAGGCCTCCAAACATGGGAGTAGTGCCGCCGGAATGGGACACACACACACACACACACACACGTTGAGCCATTAATATGTTATACTGCACAAGTTTGTCTCTATTTTGTCTGAGCAGGTCAAAGCTGTCAGAGGTGTCGGAGAATCCACTGCACGAGTTCCAGCCGGGAGACTGGGTGCTGATCAGAGATCCACGTGCTGCTAACAACCAACACAGCTGTAAAGACCAGCAGCCGAGCCACGTGGACACACCACACCCACTGCAAAAGAGCTCCAGAGCAGCCTCCAGAATGAATGTTATGCTGTTGTTTTTTACATGATGCTTTTCTCAACAGGAGGAGCAACTGTCATCTCCCCCACACCGGAGGAGAGGTGTGAGGGAAAGAAAGCATGTGTAATGTCCAATGTCACTGCTACTGCAGTGAAACCAAACCAGCCCTGCCTGGTTTGCCATCCTTTCCACATGCCGTGAACACCAACACCAATCACTTACGAAATGGCTACAATGTTAATTAACAGACCCATATGCGAGATTGATAACAGGTCAATTCTACAACATGTCTCATGCCATCATTCACAGTGGTAAGGTTCCTGATTGGGTAGGTGATGATGTTGCAAGTAGGGATCATAGGAAATAAACGACTGCGACTCAAATGACGAGGTGTCACGAGTCGGCATTCGCAACATGACATTTGACACCACCCCTGTTGAGGGAGAGTGGTGTCTATGCTGAGAGGGGGCCTTGAAGGCCATCTTTGGATAGAGCACACCAAGTGCCAGGTTGATCTGGTAGCAACAGGCAGAGACGAATCAACATGCACCATTAGACTAAATAACTCCTCTGCAAAATGGAGTTTCACCTCCTGTCATGGCATCGTGAACCCAGTAACAGATTGGGCGACGATGTGGGCATGCAGAGAGAAAACCTACTCTGCTCTACCTGAGAGATCATACAACAGGGGTCAGTTTTCAGTTCGCCTGGGGAGGGTGTTGTACTCCAGTTTTCCTTACCCCCCCAGGGTCAATTTATACCATACCAGATCGTGTCCCACGGGAGGCCTCACTGGAGGGGATCCCTGGTAAGTTTAAAGGTTACACGCTGGCAGACCCCTGGACTACCCCAGCGGTTGCTGTGGGATGGTCACTGTTCCTCGGAGGGGGAACTACAGCGACGATAGATAAGATCAACGGACTTGCATGGCAAGTTCTGACTTTGGCTTCTCGTACTGAGACTGCCCTGGACCTATTAAACAAAGAAGTGAAAGAAATTAGACAAGTATAGGTCCAGAATAGACTAGCTTTAGACCTCCTCCTCATAAAAGAAGGAGATGTGTGTAAGAAAATCAATGTTTCATGTTGTTTCAGCATTCCAGATTACTATGATAATATTACTGATTTAATTGATCACATGAAGGCCGAGGTTCAAGAACCTGGTTTGGGTGGATTACTTCATGGCTAGGCCCATGGGGACATTGGATGCTGACTATGATTTTACCAATTGTAATAATCATTTAGTTTTTGTTGTGTTTAGTGCCTTGTATTTTGTCTTGCTGTTCGTCGTGGCTTACTGGCCTTATGCGTCAGCATTTTCAGATGGCCTTGCACGACGACTTAAAGGAGCCTGAGATAGCAAACTCCTTGGGACGTCTGTTTAAGGAAGACGTCTGGGACGACCTGGCGACTGGCTGGGTTGTGCCCGATGGCCCTGAGCAGCTTAACTGACTCTAGAGCCTGACTTAAGTTGATATTCTATGATGAAATTAATGATTTATTCTCTCCTTTTTATTGATTACACAGAATCAAAGGGGGGAAGTGTGAGAGAAATTATTGATTATTGACTAATTATCATTGATTAGATCATGTTTAGTTATTATAAGAGATCATTATGAACTTTATGATTTAGTACATGTCCATTCTGACTAAGCAGAAGGACTACAATAATGAAGTAGTGTGATTCAGTGTAACCATGTTTAGTTCATATTATGCATGTGTGCTACGTGACCCAGGTCAGGGAGAGTGCTGAGGGTAAGAGCACTCTGTTAACTGGTAGTCACTAGGCTACTAGTCTTGGGTCATTTAGCTTTCTCTGTGTTCAACTGTTACATCAGTTGCTTCCGCTAACTCTAGGGAAGTCCATATTAGGAGATACACACATGTGAGACAAAGTAGCCTGCTGGACGCTTATGTTTTGGAACATGCTGTGCTAAAGATAACCTGCTGTTAGAACTGCTGAATTGTGTTTAAGATTGTATATAAGCAGGGGGAGCGCCCCCCTGCCTTCAGAGTTGTCATGCTTGAATGAGACTCTCATGTCTGTGTCTGTCTTGTGTCTGTCTTTGTCCTATTTATATATATTTATATTTTTGTAATAAATTAATCATTTAACCACGTCTGAGTCCTCATCCATTTATTAGGAAATTTCCACGACACCTCTTACAGCAGACTGACACTCTGATGCTGCAAACAGAGCTCATTATTCTTACTTTTCCCATAAGCCCCAGGAACTATGTATATGGTAGATATTTTATTGAAGACCAGGATGTAGATGTGACTGGGTGAGTTAGTTTATGTGAAACACAGAGTGGGAATGGCGTGCACCCCAGATCTGTGATGGAGGCTTCCGGAACACCACACAGTCAACATCTGTTACACACACCTAAAGACCATTTAAGGGGTCTAGCGTCTGCCAAATATATGCAAAGCATCTGAGTCAGGGGAAAAGGAGATGTTTGCTCAACTGTCCTGTGGACAAACCAGAAGCTGTTTGCCAGGTGACATTTTGCATGTAACTGCCGTTAAGGCTGTAAATACTGACAACATACTGACATATTTTCCACTGATCACTACAGGCTTCTGAATGAGCTTTCTGGATGAAATACGTTAACCCCCCCTGCACGTAAGCAGGTTGTTGCAAGAGACCAAACAGAGAGTTTTAAACAGACAAACATTGTATTCTGAATTTTTCAATCTTGAAATTGTTTTTATTAGTTAGAATTGTTTAAATTAGGATTCATCCCATTTGTTTCTTTATTAGCTCATGGGTGAACCTAGAAATAGTATCCAGATATGAATTATTACCCTCAGGTGTGTTTTATATAGCTAGCTAATAACATTAGTTCAAGCCAGTTTATTAGACACTTATTATTTCATAATGCTTTAGTGTTTGCAGCAAACTTTCTTTTGAAGATGTATCAGGTGATTAGGTAACTCTCTGTTCCGATTACTCTATCCTAAACACTGATGCAAGATAGGCCACATACGTCAACATTTACATGTACACATGGACCAAAAAGCGTATACAAATGTGACAGGTTTAGCAAAAAACAGGTGTAAAAAGTGCAATTCCAAATGTTATAAAAACCTCACTCAAACACGGTTTAACAGTTTTACAAGTATTTTATTTTTTTGCATTATTTCGTTCTCTGACTTGAACAATTACGAGGGGATTTCCTCCACCAGGACAGTTACCCAGTAACCTGATCTGTGCTATTGTTGCTCTCTGCATGACTATGGCTCTGACAGACTCTAATGGATTGTGCTACCGCACCCTTCTGTAATGCCCTATTCTTTGAGAAATATGTAAAAAAAAATAAAAAAAAACATCAACAGTGACAAGCAAGCATTAGAGGAAACCAGCTTCTCCAGAAGCAGAAACCAAAGTTTGTTTTATGTCCTCGTGCATTCGAGTGGACAGCTGTTTGCTTGGCCGCCGTGTTCTGGGCAGACCGCACTTGAGTAGCCCTGCCACAGAAGCACAGCTTAAGCACAGATAACATTTCAAATTTGCAGTTTTAAATGTGCAGCTGGCATGGGTTACCGAGGGCTCGCCCATGGGCTTGTGAAGAGAAAGAACGTGAGAACAAGAATAAACAAATTCTGTAAAATTAATAAATTGATGTGGTGTTGTTTTATCTCAAAGTGCCAAAGGAAAGATGTAACCCGAATTTGGGAAAAAAAGACAAAAGAAAGAGCTCTTTTTCTAAGTAGTCTCTTCTGGTTTCAGTGTTTTCCCCTGGTTTTCATGTTATGTCACATATTTGTTGAAGGCTAAACATGGGTTTGTATGTCATTAGATGTGTCACGGTATCAAGAAATCAGACAACATTCTAGGAAAACCAGTTATTTGTTGGAAACTTGTCAATTGCCCCAAAGAACCAAATTTTTAATCAGTCAAATTATAACAGGAAATCATAACAGGTGTCTGCACCCCCATCTGTCCAGGGGGTTGTGACTTTATAATTAAGTAATTATCAGAAATCACCCTGAAAAAGGAGAGAGAGAGAGAGAGGGAGAGAGAGAGAGAGAGAGAGGGAGAGAGAGAGGGAGAGAGAGAGAGGAGGCGGAGGAGGAGGAGGAGGGGAGGAGGAGAGAGAGTAGGAGACAGGGAGAAGTACTTGAAAGGTTTTCACTGTTAACAGCAGTTAATGTAAGTGAACAGAAACAGAAAGCTTATCTTAAATCGCAGTAATTTTCTTACGTAAGCACGAATGCACACATGTACACCACGTGCGTGGGGAAACTGCATAGACACACACAAAATTTTAAAAAGAAAAAGACAAACAAAAAAAAGAACATACTGAAAAACAGAGGTGAGTTAAGATCTCTGGGCTCAGGTCCGGGGATTATCTGTGTCCTCAACATGCTTTAATAACTCCAGCGGGCCATTCTTCTTCTAACAAGGACCAGGCAGAAATATATGAGTGGACTTAATATGAGTCAACTTTGTATTAGAACAGACCCGCTGACCTCTGCTGTCCATCCGCACGCCCAGCGCACGTATCATGCAGGATAGACACGCTAATTTCGGACCGGACCAGTACATCTAATCCTCTATATTTAGCCCCTGCGCGGTCTGTGAAGAGTCGAGCGAAGCTAACTTTCCTAAAGATCCGTCCCGAGTGGCTCGGTCTCTAATTTCTGGGATGATGCAAGGCGAATGCAAACCCCCCCCCCCCCCTCGTTCTCCATATCTCATTAAGCTCTGATAAAGCGTCATATGGGGGAGCAACTGGAACGAAAACAGATGAGCGCTGGAAACGCTGGTAAACAACTGGCTCTGTGCGCTGTGCGACAGAAAGAGGAAGGTAGCGAGCAGGGCACGAGCAACCAGTGCGTAATAATAACTTTACATTAGTACATGAATAAAATAATTATGATAACATGTGCAGTCCCAGGAGTAGCTCAGTCAATGTTCCTGCTTCAACATGTAGTAGCTTGATTCTTCGGATTTTCAAGTTAAATGACGTAATAAGAATTTTATTAAAGAAATAAGGGTTTTTTTATTTCTAAATACATTTATTGTGTAATAAAAGCCTCTCTCTCGCTCTTTCTCTCTCTCTCTCTCTCTCTCTCTCTCTCTCTCTCTCTCTCTCTCTCTCTCTCTCTCTCACACACACACACACACACACACACACACACACACACCACACACATCCAGAGTTGCTTTATCCTCTCAGGCTGAGGGAGGAACATGCTCTTTCTTCATGACCTTGGCTGGATGAGGCTCCATTGCTGGACTAAACTGTCCCGGCTCCAGAATTTGACTGGAAGCCCTGTTGTAGTTTTCTTTCATTTTTTCAAAATTGCTTTTAAATTGCTGGAGTGATAACCACACACACATTTCCTCACTCCAGTGTGTTTGCTTAACTGGGTAAAGATTGGTTCTTCTGTACTTTCTGCCCTTCTTCACATCCCTGGGTTACACACACTGGCTCCACACTCTTCACCACACTCTTCATCACACTCTTCACCACACTCTTCAGCACCCTCTTCAGCCAAGGCAGGTGGGTGGATGTCCAGTGACGGACAGGTTCAGCACCACTTCATCCATCAGCAGAAGCAGCACAGCGGGGCCGGGTCGAACCTCTCCCACACACACTCCTGCTTATTACTCATGCGATCAGCTAGATTTATGAGCACGCATTCCTGAACCATGCACCCAGCGCACACAGCTGCAGGAAAGGACAGCTTAAACAAGCTGCTGTCGTAAATTACTGCGCTGTGACAGGAGATTTCTATCTTCAGAATAGAACCTTGATACATCAGGTTTGGCATGTACCTAGCATACCTAACTGAGGTTGTGTTGTTTCCTCATCCACTGCTTGTTAAAAGTCCAGGATGATCAGATGCAGCTGAAACCTGCATGCAAATTTAATGCAGTCGTGTACTGAACTTTTCCAGCAGTGTAGACCTTCCTCTCAGCAGGTCTGCACATAACGATCATTTCAGCTGTCAAAGGTCTTACTGCGAGTGATAAGAACTTAAGTTCCCATCAAATGTGGCTTAGCAGTACAGTTTTAGTTATTTATTTAATCATGTTCCCTCAAGGTGCATTTTTTCAGGAACTTTAATGGTAGTCTTATGTCATTTGACTATACAGTGTGGATGTAATCATGTTCCCTCTCTGATACGCCTCCCATTACATCTCTTAGAATCAGGGTGCAAGGCAGTGGTACAACTTCTTATGAAGTGTCCTGTCCTTGAATAGATGTTACAGTTAGGTTACTCTTATTAGAATTAGACGACATTTACTTTTACTGTAGTTAACAGGCCAACTTCTGCAGAATTAGCTTTTACGAAAAGCATACAAAACAGATGTGTACTGTTAATACAGCATAACAACTTGGCCATGACTCACTTGGCCATGACATAATCTTTTTCTATTTTTTGTGTTTTCAAATCATGTTATTTTAAACAGGACCAAAGTAAACTGCGTAAGCTCAGTGTTCACCACCGTAACGATACTTTGACTGGAGGACCTTATTCACCAGCCTCTCGTCTTGTAGGTTCATAAACACTCGAGAGAGTAACTAGTCACAGTGATGACACAGGTTTAGTCATACATTCTTAAACTGCTGTTACTATCTATAGAGTGTAAGTTAATTTATATGGAACATGTTAAACTGGTTTTTCTGTGGAGTTTTCCGATGGTTAGTCTTGATTATGCTGTCAGAGGTCATGCAAAGTAGCTCAGGTCCAACACCCTGCTGCCTTCAGGACATCGAGGAAGATGCTGTTGCTCAGTTACGGGACCTGACCCATCCAACAACGCTGAGCACTAGCAGGACGCTGCAGTAACCACGTTGTTTTTCTGCAGTGTTTCAACTTCAGTGGTCGTCTCAGTCCGAACTGGATTCAAGTCCTTTTCATATCAGTGTATTTAGACACAGGCTGTCAAAACCACGTTGAAAAAAAGAGCTGTTTTGTAACTCTATCGCCTTTTTGTCTTGCCTGCCTGAAGCTGTGGATATGGAGGAAACAGATCTGTTGATATTTGAGCTGCGTTTAGGTCCTGTGGTGAACTGGAAGGTGTCAGGGACTTACCACGCACATTCTCCACAATGGTGCATGTCACGCTGGAGGGTCATCTCTCTCTCTCTCTCTCTCTCTCTCTCTCTCTCTCTCCCTCTTTCCTTCTCTCTCTCTCTTTGTGTCTCCGTCTCTTTCAGCTCTCACTCTTCACTCTAAAGGTATTCCACACATGCGAAACGCACGCACTCACAAAAGGGACAAAAAGCTCACGCTCACAGCTATGAAAGAGCGGCCACACGTCTGACGTTCACACCGGAGCGCCCTGTCACACACCCCGACAATGTGAGAGTCCCACCACAGAGACCGAGAGGGAGGGCACGTGAAACAAGGCGGAAATCAGGCATTATCCAGCGCCGTCTCTGACCCGAAGGGCTTTCTGAACGGGACTGCAGCTGCGTTACCCAAGAGTCTATAACACGTGGTCAACCACGTACACTATGCTGATGTAATAACATATAGTCCTCCTTTATGTTATTTACCAGGTCAGTGATCTTAAGGTACCAGATCCTGGATTGCGTATTGGCCGAGGTGATGTCATAACAAAAACAGGTCGTTTGGTTTCCTTTTATGGGTCCGTCGTATGTGGAGTACGTGTAAAAACAGATGGTTGTTTGTGCAGAGGCATCAGAATACGCAAGTCCCAGTACAGCGTGCCGACGTAGGCGCCTGCTTCTGACAGCACGGCGGTGGATTAACAGCAACATGTGTCATTTAGGCAAAGGCCCAGAAGAGAGGGAGCAGGCAGGGTATCAGCGGCCCCCACTCCTGAGCAACATGCACTGCTGCCCCTCTCAGGAGTACCGTGTGCTGGCAGGGTGGTGGGGGAGAACTTGTTGCATTGCTGCGAGACAGAATGGAGGATAATTCTCCCCGTTCTTCAGCGTTCCCGCTATCCCTTCCCCCGAAACTGTCTCAAACGCGTGCTTCCTTGGTCTGAGACACCCACAATTCAGTGCAGCGTTGTGGGAGGGAGACATCTTCAACACCCCCCCAAACTAAAGAACATTACCGTAGCTCCTCACAGCCGCAACATCGGGTTACAAAGCTCGCACGTGTTCACCTAATAATTCGAAGGCGTTGCGTCTGACACTAAGGCGGCTTAGGTGCGTGCGACGAAGCGATTGAGAGGCCTGGATGCGTGTGCAGGCTGAGTGTGTGGACTCAATGCCGTTGTGCTCGTCCTAAATCTTAATTGATCAAATTAACTTTCCTTCTCTGTCAATGCGATGCATAGCAATTCCTCCGCAAGTCCGGATTGCTGCCGTAATGCGGCTCGGGCGGGAGGGGCAGGTGGGGGGGGGGGGGGGGGGGGGGGGGGTTGTAGGGGGGGTTTTGGGGGGTCGGGAGCTGGAGCGTCCGCTTTCCAGACCTTCCAAGAACGTTGATAAGCAGATCCCCAAACGAAATCTCCCTGGCCCGGCTGCGTCCTGCCTCTAATCGTTTTATTTACAGTTACAATAAACGAGGAGCTTGAAATGGCTGGGGTGACATAATAAGGAGCCGAGGCACAATCGGAACAGTTCTAAGCACATTGCGCTTTTCGCATTAGGCTAATCGCACGGAGGAAGGAAATAAAGACATCAGTTGGATGAAACGAGCGTAATTGGAGAATAATGTAGTTAGTTTGCTCTAATCTTCTGCATAATATTAAAATGTTCTCAATGTGCCCCAGCTGCAAGCAATCAGTTGCTCTGGAGGGGGATGTGCTGAGAGAGAGAGATGAGAGAGAGAGAGAGAGAGAGAGAGAGAGAGAGAGAGAGAGAGAGAGAGATTGCTGTGGGAAGCCGATGCATTGGCTGTCTAGCATCGCTGATGTGGTGCAGGGTGAGAACTGAGTTGGGTGCAGACTCACACCAAAGGTGGCCTGATTCATACCATGGAAGTTTAACAGTGATGAAAGTAACCATGGCACAGTAGACAGGTGTCTAGATCTGTACGGGCACACACACACACACACACACACAAACACACACACAAACACACACATGTGGCCT
>NW_027507038.1:0-2500 GCF_052324685.1 Brachyhypopomus gauderio | reverse complement strand
ACACACATATTTCTGCCTCTTTCAGACTAACAACTTTTCATCATAATGCTACTCCTGCGATGCGTAATCCCAGTGTGTGAATAAGAGGACCCGGGAGCCATGGGGAACCGTAGGGAGCCGTAGGGAGCCACAGGGAGCCACAGGGAGCCAAAGGGAGCAACATGTCCGAGTGCTCCAGACCTCACACGACCTTCCTCAGCACTGAAAGTGGAGAAGTATCAGGATGAGCCTCCACCCAACCCTTGCCTCCACTCTTGTCAAGCCGGATCCATCTGCACCACTCCCTGGCAGTCAGGGTCATGCCCGTCACACATCAGCTCACACACAGCTGACTGTGATGCGCTCCTGTCCACCGCACATAAAGGTGATGCTCTGTGAGTCCCCTGTCACACATACACACACATACACACACACACACACACACAACACAATACAACAACAAACCCTACGGCCCTAGTCCAGTCTATTTATTTTTATCACTACAATAAAAATTAGCATTATGTTCACATAACACACATACACACACACACATTCCTGCAAGGACAATGAGGGCAGATGAGATTGACAGTGTCCCACCTTCCTAATCTAGATTAGCTAGCTGAGACAGAGGTTAGTTGGCTATAGGAGGGATTTGAGTAGATAATGTGTAATCTTCCTGTGATCTGATAAAGCACAGGATTTCCTAAAATGTAATATGTTCAGTGATATGAATTTGAGTTATGATTTATAGTCTGTTGCGTGGCTTGATTTTAAGGTGTCTAAGGTTTTGAGAGACAGAGAGAGTCAGAAATACAGTGGAAGACCTTAATAAGACCTGTATAATATAATATAATATATAATGTAAACAGATTTTTAAAATTGATGGGTCTGATGGGTTGAGTGTTTCTCGGTGAGACACACAGACACGTCTGACACCAAACACACTGCACAGTTAGGACAATATGACAGAATCACTTCAGTCCTACCAGCAGAAGGGGGGGGGCATACAGATGTGATTATATGTCGATTTATATGAGCCATTCAGACCAAAAACTGCCTCTATGATACACACACACATGTTTATTTATTTATTTACATAATAAATCCTTGATGGCATTCTGTCATGTGGTAGGAAATAGTTGATATTTTTCCATAGCCTCATGCCAGCAGCAGTAATAGATGTGTTAACAGATATAAAACACGGCTTTAATAAGCATCACGTGGAACTCTTTGGCTCGCTTTGTTGATCAGTCCCAGACTGGTGAACGGTACCGATGTCTCACCAGAACCAGAGAGAAGAATCATGGGAGAGTCTGCTGAACATGAGCTACGAGCTACGCATTACTGGGTCCCCCTTGCATCTGTGTGTGTGTGTGTGTGTGTGTGTGTGTGTGTGTGTGTGTGTGTTTGTGTGTGCATGTATATTTAGATATGTGTGCACTCATTTGGGAAGATTATTCCAGAAGAGAAGTTTTTGGGAGCTGCCTCTTGTGAAGGACTGAACACAACACTGTGTGTGGAGTAGACAGATGTTCTTCATAACACACACACACACACACACACACACACACACACACACACACACACACACACACACACACACACACACACACACACACAAATAGTCCCATGACTGCAAGATGTGTCACACAGTCAGAATTTGCTCAAATATCTGATTTTTTTTCACAGACAGTAAACCCTTATGTCTAATGCTTAGATGGGAACCTCTCTCACTATCTGAGCCTCACAAAACCGAACCCTCATATGGCAACATGTACCATGATGCATCTCTCTGATTTTTACCCAAACGTTCCTTCAGCACCAGACCTGGACACGGCCTAATTATCTATCGATGGGGAGCGTTTTCACGTGGCAGACTGGAGAAGACATTGTGTAAAATTCAAGCCGTCATTTCACCAGGCCGAGGCCTACTTAGATTCATCTTTTTTACGGGCCTGGGTCTAAACAAAGCGGTATGAGATGTGGTGGTGTCAGCTGGTCATTGATGTCCACCCGTTAAAGTAAGAAGCCCAGAAGGTCCCAGGTGCTTTAATGTCAGTCTGCCTTGCCTGCTCCTCCCACACTCACACTTAACAGCTTAATAAATAACTGTGCTGGAATATGGTGAATTGTTATTAAATAGTTTATCTGGCCTTATTCTGTGGATTGTGTATTTAGGCAAACAGACCTTGAATTGTTCAGAAATGTGAAGCAAGTAAAGTTGCTTGTGAAGTAACTAACTCTGTTTTCAGCCTGAAGTCATAACTCCATAATCAGCCTGCAGTCATAACTCCATAATCAGCCTGCAGTCATGGTCTTGTAGCCTTGTGATGTTCTCATATGGTTTAGTTTCCGTATTTCCCTCTGTAAATAGAAACTTGCGTCTTAAAGCATTCAGATTTCATGTCTGTGTATATCTTTGTTTTCTGAGCTGATCACAACCTGTTTTTGTACTCTCTCCCTCGCTCTCTCCCCTCTCTCTCCATCTCTCTCCCTCTCTCTCCCTCTATCCCATGCAGAG
>NW_027507037.1:145000-212960 GCF_052324685.1 Brachyhypopomus gauderio | reverse complement strand
TAGCATGGCTCTCTGCTACCATCATGCGAATAACTGCTCTTCAGCCTTGGGTCAGGCACCGTTGTTGAGAGTGATTAGGTATAAGAATTCTTCTGCCATCTCCTAAAAACACTGCTTGGCAGCGGTGGGATTCGAACCCACGCCTCCGCAGAGGACTGGGAGCCTTAATCCAGCGCCTTAGATCGCTCGGCACCACGCTACCCTGTGGTAATCTCTTTTTTGCAATTTTCAAGTCTGGAGTCCTCCAAAGCAGCATTCTCAACTTGGGTACATGAGCAGGGCTGAACTTGTGAGGAACAATGCTTGCCTAACTTTCAAAGTAAAAAATGCTAAGCTATATGTAACTCTGAAAAAGAAGAAGGGTTCCAATGTCTTTTTCAATTGTTTCCCGTCATCTGTACTGGAAGAGAGGGGTTTTCAAGAGAACACAAAGGCAAGAATCATTGTAAAGTTACCAGCTGGCAGCATTCGATCCCATGCCTTCTCAGAGACTGGAGCCTAAATCCAGTGCCTTAGACCACTCAGACACGCTACCACAGGTAGACTGCATTTGCTGACATTCTTGTGGAAGAAGGTGAATTTGTTCTTCTGTCAGAAGAGGAAAGATGCATCATTTCCTGCCTGTTATCAAAACACCGCATGGGTCTTCAATGTCGCCTAAGAACAAAGCCAGGTATGAGCATTTGCAAATGGCATCGTGGCATGGCTCTCTGCTACCATCATGCGAATGACTGCTCTTCAGCCTTGGGTCAGGCACCATTGTTGAGAGTGATTAGGTATAAGAATTCTTCTGCCATCTCTTAAAAACACTGCTTGGCAGCGGTGGGATTCGAACCCACGCCTCCGCAGAGACTGGAGCCTAAATCCAGCGCCTTAGACCGCGTCGGCCACGCTACCCTTTGGTAATATCTTTTTTGCAATTTTCAAGTCTGGAGTCTCCAAAGCAGCATTCTCAACTTGGTACATGAGCAGGGCTGAACTTGTGAGGAACAATGCTTGCCTAACTTTCAAAGTAAAAAATGCTAAGCTATATGTAACTCTGAAAAAGAAGAAGGGTTCCAATGTCTTTTTCAAATTGTTTCCCGTCATCTGTACTGGAAGAGAGGGTTTTCAAGAGAACACAAAGCAAGAATCATTGTAAAGTTACCAGCTGGCAGCATTCGATCCCATGCCTTCTCAGAGACTGGAGCCTAAATCCAGTGCCATAGACCACTCAGACACGCTACCACAGGAAGACTGCATTTGCTGACATTCTTGTGGAAGAAGGTGAATTTTTCTTCTGTCAGAAGAGGAAAGATGCATCATTTCCTGCCTGTTATCAAAACACCGCAGGGTCTTCAATGTCGCCTAAGAACAAAGCCAGGTATGAGCATTTGCAAATGGCATCGTGGCATGGCTCTCTGCTACCATCATGCGAATGACTGCTCTTCAGCCTTGGGTCAGGCACCATTGTTGAGAGTGATTAGGTATAAGAATTCTTCTGCCATCTCTTAAAAACACTGCTTGGCAGCGGTGGGATTCGAACCCACGCCTCCGCAGACACTGGAGCATAAATCCAGCGCCTTAGACCGCTCGGCCACGCTACCCTTTGGTAATATCTTTTTTGCAATTTTCAAGTCTGGAGTCCTCCAAAGCAGCATTCTCAACTTGGTACATGAGCAGGGCTGAACTTGTGAGGAACAATGCTTGCCTAACTTTCAAAGTAAAAAATGCTAAGCTATATGTAACTCTGAAAAAGAAGAAGGGTTCCAATGTCTTTTTCAAATTGTTTCCCGTCATCTGTACTGGAAGAGAGGGTTTTCAAGAGAACACAAAGGCAAGAATCATTGTAAAGTTACCAGCTGGCAGCATTCGATCCCATGCCTTCTCAGAGACTGGAGCCTAAATCCAGTGGCTTAAACCACTCAGACACGCTACCACAGGAAGACTGTATTTGCTGACATTCTTGTAGAAGAAGCTGAATTTGTCTTCTGTCAGAAGAGGAAAGATGCATCATTTCCTGCCTGTTATCAAAACACTGCAGGGTCTTCAATGTCGCCTAAGAACAAAGCCAGGTATGAGCATTTGCAAATGGCATCGTAGCATGGCTCTCTGCTACCATCATGCGAATAACTGCTCTTCAGCCTTGGGTCAGGCACCGTTGTTGAGAGTGATTAGGTATAAGAATTCTTCTGCCATCTCCTAAAAACACTGCTTGGCAGCGGTGGGATTCGAACCCACGCCTCCGCAGAGACTGGAGCCTTAATCCAGCGCCTTAGACCGCTCGGCCACGCTACCCTGTGGTAATCTCTTTTTTGCAATTTTCAAGTCTGGAGTCCTCCAAAGCAGCATTCTCAACTTGGTACATGAGCAGGGCTGAACTTGTGAGGAACAATGCTTGCCTAACTTTCAAAGTAAAAAATGCTAAGCTATATGTAACTCTGAAAAAGAAGAAGGGTTCCAATGTCTTTTTCAAATTGTTTCCCGTCATCTGTACTGGAAGAGAGGGTTTTCAAGAGAACACAAAGGCAAGAATCATTGTAAAGTTACCAGCTGGCAGCATTCGATCCCATGCCTTCTCAGAGACTGGAGCCTAAATCCAGTGCCTTAGACCACTCAGACACGCTACCACAGGTAGACTGCATTTGCTGACATTCTTGTGGAAGAAGGTGAATTTTTCTTCTGTCAGAAGAGGAAAGATGCATCATTTCCTGCCTGTTATCAAAACACCGCAGGGTCTTCAATGTCGCCTAAGAACAAAGCCAGGTATGAGCATTTGCAAATGGCATCGTGGCATGGCTCTCTGCTACCATCATGCGAATGACTGCTCTTCAGCCTTGGGTCAGGCACCATTGTTGAGAGTGATTAGGTATAAGAATTCTTCTGCCATCTCTTAAAAACACTGCTTGGCAGCGGTGGGATTCGAACCCACGCCTCCGCAGAGACTGGAGCCTAAATCCAGCGCCTTAGACCGCTCGGCCACGCTACCCTTTGGTAATATCTTTTTTGCAATTTTCAAGTCTGGAGTCCTCCAAAGCAGCATTCTCAACTTGGTACATGAGCAGGGCTGAACTTGTGAGGAACAATGCTTGCCTAACTTTCAAAGTAAAAAATGCTAAGCTATATGTAACTCTGAAAAAGAAGAAGGGTTCCAATGTCTTTTTCAAATTGTTTCCCGTCATCTGTACTGGAAGAGAGGGTTTTCAAGAGAACACAAAGGCAAGAATCATTGTAAAGTTACCAGCTGGCAGCATTCGATCCCATGCCTTCTCAGAGACTGGAGCCTAAATCCAGTGCCTTAGACCACTCAGACACGCTACCACAGGAAGACTGTATTTGCTGACATTCTTGTAGAAGAAGCTGAATTTGTCTTCTGTCAGAAGAGGAAAGATGCATCATTTCCTGCCTGTTATCAAAACACTGCAGGGTCTTCAATGTCGCCTAAGAACAAAGCCAGGTATGAGCATTTGCAAATGGCATCGTAGCATGGCTCTCTGCTACCATCATGCGAATAACTGCTCTTCAGCCTTGGGTCAGGCACCGTTGTTGAGAGTGATTAGGTATAAGAATTCTTCTGCCATCTCCAAAAAAACTGCTTGGCAGCGGTGGGATTCGAACCCACGCCTCCGCAGAGACTGGAGCCTTAATCCAGCGCCTTAGACCGCTCGGCCACGCTACCCTGTGGTAATCTCTTTTTTGCAATTTTCAAGTCTGGAGTCCTCCAAAGCAGCATTCTCAACTTGGTACATGAGCAGGGCTGAACTTGTGAGGAACAATGCTTGCCTAACTTTCAAAGTAAAAAATGCTAAGCTATATGTAACTCTGAAAAAGAAGAAGGGTTCCAATGTCTTTTTCAAATTGTTTCCCGTCATCTGTACTGGAAGAGAGGGTTTTCAAGAGAACACAAAGGCAAGAATCATTGTAAAGTTACCAGCTGGCAGCATTCGATCCCATGCCTTCTCAGAGACTGGAGCCTAAATACAGTGCCTTAAACCACTCAGACACGCTACCACAGGAAGACTGTATTTGCTGACATTCTTGTAGAAGAAGCTGAATTTGTCTTCTGTCAGAAGAGGAAAGATGCATCATTTCCTGCCTGTTATCAAAACACTGCAGGGTCTTCAATGTCGCCTAAGAACAAAGCCAGGTATGAGCATTTGCAAATGGCATCGTAGCATGGCTCTCTGCTACCATCATGCGAATAACTGCTCTTCAGCCTTGGGTCAGGCACCGTTGTTGAGAGTGATTAGGTATAAGAATTCTTCTGCCATCTCCTAAAAACACTGCTTGGCAGCGGTGGGATTCGAACCAACGACTCCGCAGAGACTGGAGCCTTAATCCAGCGCCTTAGACCGCTCGGCCACGCTACCCTGTGGTAATATCTTTTTTGCAATTTTCAAGTCTGGAGTCCTCCAAAGCAGCATTCTCAACTTGGTACATGAGCAGGGCTGAACTTGTGAGGAACAATGCTTGCCTAACTTTCAAAGTAAAAAATGCTAAGCTATATGTAACTCTGAAAAAGAAGAAGGGTTCCAATGTCTTTTTCAAATTGTTTCCCGTCATCTGTACTGGAAGAGAGGGTTTTCAAGAGAACACAAAGGCAAGAATCATTGTAAAGTTACCAGCTGGCAGCATTCGATCCCATGCCTTCTCAGAGACTGGAGCCTAAATCCAGTGCCTTAGACCACTCAGACACGCTACCACAGGTAGACTGCATTTGCTGACATTCTTGTGGAAGAAGGTGAATTTTTCTTCTGTCAGAAGAGGAAAGATGCATCATTTCCTGCCTGTTATCAAAACACCGCAGGGTCTTCAATGTCGCCTAAGAACAAAGCCAGGTATGAGCATTTGCAAATGGCATCGTGGCATGGCTCTCTGCTACCATCATGCGAATGACTGCTCTTCAGCCTTGGGTCAGGCACCATTGTTGAGAGTGATTAGGTATAAGAATTCTTCTGCCATCTCTTAAAAACACTGCTTGGCAGCGGTGGGATTCGAACCCACGCCTCCGCAGAGACTGGAGCCTAAATCCAGCGCCTTAGACCGCTCGGCCACGCTACCCTTTGGTAATATCTTTTTTGCAATTTTCAAGTCTGGAGTCCTCCAAAGCAGCATTCTCAACTTGGTACATGAGCAGGGCTGAACTTGTGAGGAACAATGCTTGCCTAACTTTCAAAGTAAAAAATGCTAAGCTATATGTAACTCTGAAAAAGAAGAAGGGTTCCAATGTCTTTTTCAAATTGTTTCCCGTCATCTGTACTGGAAGAGAGGGTTTTCAAGAGAACACAAAGGCAAGAATCATTGTAAAGTTACCAGCTGGCAGCATTCGATCCCATGCCTTCTCAGAGACTGGAGCCTAAATCCAGTGCCTTAGACCACTCAGACACGCTACCACAGGAAGACTGTATTTGCTGACATTCTTGTAGAAGAAGCTGAATTTGTCTTCTGTCAGAAGAGGAAAGATGCATCATTTCCTGCCTGTTATCAAAACACTGCAGGGTCTTCAATGTCGCCTAAGAACAAAGCCAGGTATGAGCATTTGCAAATGGCATCGTAGCATGGCTCTCTGCTACCATCATGCGAATAACTGCTCTTCAGCCTTGGGTCAGGCACCGTTGTTGAGAGTGATTAGGTATAAGAATTCTTCTGCCATCTCCAAAAAAACTGCTTGGCAGCGGTGGGATTCGAACCCACGCCTCCGCAGAGACTGGAGCCTTAATCCAGCGCCTTAGACCGCTCGGCCACGCTACCCTGTGGTAATCTCTTTTTTGCAATTTTCAAGTCTGGAGTCCTCCAAAGCAGCATTCTCAACTTGGTACATGAGCAGGGCTGAACTTGTGAGGAACAATGCTTGCCTAACTTTCAAAGTAAAAAATGCTAAGCTATATGTAACTCTGAAAAAGAAGAAGGGTTCCAATGTCTTTTTCAAATTGTTTCCCGTCATCTGTACTGGAAGAGAGGGTTTTCAAGAGAACACAAAGGCAAGAATCATTGTAAAGTTACCAGCTGGCAGCATTCGATCCCATGCCTTCTCAGAGACTGGAGCCTAAATACAGTGCCTTAAACCACTCAGACACGCTACCACAGGAAGACTGTATTTGCTGACATTCTTGTAGAAGAAGCTGAATTTGTCTTCTGTCAGAAGAGGAAAGATGCATCATTTCCTGCCTGTTATCAAAACACTGCAGGGTCTTCAATGTCGCCTAAGAACAAAGCCAGGTATGAGCATTTGCAAATGGCATCGTAGCATGGCTCTCTGCTACCATCATGCGAATAACTGCTCTTCAGCCTTGGGTCAGGCACCGTTGTTGAGAGTGATTAGGTATAAGAATTCTTCTGCCATCTCCTAAAAACACTGCTTGGCAGCGGTGGGATTCGAACCCACGACTCCGCAGAGACTGGAGCCTTAATCCAGCGCCTTAGACCGCTCGGCCACGCTACCCTGTGGTAATATCTTTTTTGCAATTTTCAAGTCTGGAGTCCTCCAAAGCAGCATTCTCAACTTGGTACATGAGCAGGGCTGAACTTGTGAGGAACAATGCTTGCCTAACTTTCAAAGTAAAAAATGCTAAGCTATATGTAACTCTGAAAAAGAAGAAGGGTTCCAATGTCTTTTTCAAATTGTTTCCCGTCATCTGTACTGGAAGAGAGGGTTTTCAAGAGAACACAAAGGCAAGAATCATTGTAAAGTTACCAGCTGGCAGCATTCGATCCCATGCCTTCTCAGAGACTGGAGCCTAAATCCAGTGCCTTAGACCACTCAGACACGCTACCACAGGTAGACTGCATTTGCTGACATTCTTGTGGAAGAAGGTGAATTTTTCTTCTGTCAGAAGAGGAAAGATGCATCATTTCCTGCCTGTTATCAAAACACCGCAGGGTCTTCAATGTCGCCTAAGAACAAAGCCAGGTATGAGCATTTGCAAATGGCATCGTGGCATGGCTCTCTGCTACCATCATGCGAATGACTGCTCTTCAGCCTTGGGTCAGGCACCATTGTTGAGAGTGATTAGGTATAAGAATTCTTCTGCCATCTCTTAAAAACACTGCTTGGCAGCGGTGGGATTCGAACCCACGCCTCCGCAGAGACTGGAGCCTAAATCCAGCGCCTTAGACCGCTCGGCCACGCTACCCTTTGGTAATATCTTTTTTGCAATTTTCAAGTCTGGAGTCCTCCAAAGCAGCATTCTCAACTTGGTACATGAGCAGGGCTGAACTTGTGAGGAACAATGCTTGCCTAACTTTCAAAGTAAAAAATGCTAAGCTATATGTAACTCTGAAAAAGAAGAAGGGTTCCAATGTCTTTTTCAAATTGTTTCCCGTCATCTGTACTGGAAGAGAGGGTTTTCAAGAGAACACAAAGGCAAGAATCATTGTAAAGTTACCAGCTGGCCGCATTCGATCCCATGCCTTCTCAGAGACTGGAGCCTAAATCCAGTGCCTTAGACCACTCAGACACGCTACCACAGGAAGACTGTATTTGCTGACATTCTTGTAGAAGAAGCTGAATTTGTCTTCTGTCAGAAGAGGAAAGATGCATCATTTCCTGCCTGTTATCAAAACACTGCAGGGTCTTCAATGTCGCCTAAGAACAAAGCCAGGTATGAGCATTTGCAAATGGCATCGTAGCATGGCTCTCTGCTACCATCATGCGAATAACTGCTCTTCAGCCTTGGGTCAGGCACCGTTGTTGAGAGTGATTAGGTATAAGAATTCTTCTGCCATCTCCAAAAAAACTGCTTGGCAGCGGTGGGATTCGAACCCACGCCTCCGCAGAGACTGGAGCCTTAATCCAGCGCCTTAGACCGCTCGGCCACGCTACCCTGTGGTAATCTCTTTTTTGCAATTTTCAAGTCTGGAGTCCTCCAAAGCAGCATTCTCAACTTGGTACATGAGCAGGGCTGAACTTGTGAGGAACAATGCTTGCCTAACTTTCAAAGTAAAAAATGCTAAGCTATATGTAACTCTGAAAAAGAAGAAGGGTTCCAATGTCTTTTTCAAATTGTTTCCCGTCATCTGTACTGGAAGAGAGGGTTTTCAAGAGAACACAAAGGCAAGAATCATTGTAAAGTTACCAGCTGGCAGCATTCGATCCCATGCCTTCTCAGAGACTGGAGCCTAAATCCAGTGCCTTAGACCACTCAGACACGCTACCACAGGAAGACTGCATTTGCTGACATTCTTGTGGAAGAAGGTGAATTTTTCTTCTGTCAGAAGAGGAAAGATGCATCATTTCCTGCCTGTTATCAAAACACCGCAGGGTCTTCAATGTCGCCTAAGAACAAAGCCAGGTATGAGCATTTGCAAATGGCATCGTGGCATGGCTCTCTGCTACCATCATGCGAATGACTGCTCTTCAGCCTTGGGTCAGGCACCATTGTTGAGAGTGATTAGGTATAAGAATTCTTCTGCCATCTCTTAAAAACACTGCTTGGCAGCGGTGGGATTCGAACCCACGCCTCCGCAGAGACTGGAGCCTAAATCCAGCGCCTTAGACCGCTCGGCCACGCTACCCTGTGGTAATCTCTTTTTTGCAATTTTCAAGTCTGGAGTCCTCCAAAGCAGCATTCTCAACTTGGTACATGAGCAGGGCTGAACTTGTGAGGAACAATGCTTGCCTAACTTTCAAAGTAAAAAATGCTAAGCTATATGTAACTCTGAAAAAGAAGAAGGGTTCCAATGTCTTTTTCAAATTGTTTCCCGTCATCTGTACTGGAAGAGAGGGTTTTCAAGAGAACACAAAGGCAAGAATCATTGTAAAGTTACCAGCTGGCAGCATTCGATCCCATGCCTTCTCAGAGACTGGAGCCTAAATCCAGTGCCTTAGACCACTCAGACACGCTACCACAGGAAGACTGCATTTGCTGACATTCTTGTGGAAGAAGGTGAATTTTTCTTCTGTCAGAAGAGGAAAGATGCATCATTTCCTGCCTGTTATCAAAACACCGCAGGGTCTTCAATGTCGCCTAAGAACAAAGCCAGGTATGAGCATTTGCAAATGGCATCGTGGCATGGCTCTCTGCTACCATCATGCGAATGACTGCTCTTCAGCCTTGGGTCAGGCACCATTGTTGAGAGTGATTAGGTATAAGAATTCTTCTGCCATCTCTTAAAAACACTGCTTGGCAGCGGTGGGATTCGAACCCACGCCTCCGCAGAGACTGGAGCCTAAATCCAGCGCCTTAGACCGCTCGGCCACGCTACCCTTTGGTAATATCTTTTTTGCAATTTTCAAGTCTGGAGTCCTCCAAAGCAGCATTCTCAACTTGGTACATGAGCAGGGCTGAACTTGTGAGGAACAATGCTTGCCTAACTTTCAAAGTAAAAAATGCTAAGTTATATGTAACTCTGAAAAAGAAGAAGGGTTCCAATGTCTTTTTCAAATTGTTTCCCGTCATCTGTACTGGAAGAGAGGGTTTTCAAGAGAACACAAAGGCAAGAATCATTGTAAAGTTACCAGCTGGCAGCATTCGATCCCATGCCTTCTCAGAGACTGGAGCCTAAATCCAGTGGCTTAAACCACTCAGACACGCTACCACAGGAAGACTGTATTTGCTGACATTCTTGTAGAAGAAGCTGAATTTGTCTTCTGTCAGAAGAGGAAAGATGCATCATTTCCTGCCTGTTATCAAAACACTGCAGGGTCTTCAATGTCGCCTAAGAACAAAGCCAGGTATGAGCATTTGCAAATGGCATCGTAGCATGGCTCTCTGCTACCATCATGCGAATAACTGCTCTTCAGCCTTGGGTCAGGCACCGTTGTTGAGAGTGATTAGGTATAAGAATTCTTCTGCCATCTCCTAAAAACACTGCTTGGCAGCGGTGGGATTCGAACCCACGCCTCCGCAGAGACTGGAGCCTTAATCCAGCGCCTTAGACCGCTCGGCCACGCTACCCTGTGGTAATCTCTTTTTTGCAATTTTCAAGTCTGGAGTCCTCCAAAGCAGCATTCTCAACTTGGTACATGAGCAGGGCTGAACTTGTGAGGAACAATGCTTGCCTAACTTTCAAAGTAAAAAATGCTAAGCTATATGTAACTCTGAAAAAGAAGAAGGGTTCCAATGTCTTTTTCAAATTGTTTCCCGTCATCTGTACTGGAAGAGAGGGTTTTCAAGAGAACACAAAGGCAAGAATCATTGTAAAGTTACCAGCTGGCAGCATTCGATCCCATGCCTTCTCAGAGACTGGAGCCTAAATCCAGTGCCTTAGACCACTCAGACACGCTACCACAGGTAGACTGCATTTGCTGACATTCTTGTGGAAGAAGGTGAATTTTTCTTCTGTCAGAAGAGGAAAGATGCATCATTTCCTGCCTGTTATCAAAACACCGCAGGGTCTTCAATGTCGCCTAAGAACAAAGCCAGGTATGAGCATTTGCAAATGGCATCGTGGCATGGCTCTCTGCTACCATCATGCGAATGACTGCTCTTCAGCCTTGGGTCAGGCACCATTGTTGAGAGTGATTAGGTATAAGAATTCTTCTGCCATCTCTTAAAAACACTGCTTGGCAGCGGTGGGATTCGAACCCACGCCTCCGCAGAGACTGGAGCCTAAATCCAGCGCCTTAGACCGCTCGGCCACGCTACCCTTTGGTAATATCTTTTTTGCAATTTTCAAGTCTGGAGTCCTCCAAAGCAGCATTCTCAACTTGGTACATGAGCAGGGCTGAACTTGTGAGGAACAATGCTTGCCTAACTTTCAAAGTAAAAAATGCTAAGCTATATGTAACTCTGAAAAAGAAGAAGGGTTCCAATGTCTTTTTCAAATTGTTTCCCGTCATCTGTACTGGAAGAGAGGGTTTTCAAGAGAACACAAAGGCAAGAATCATTGTAAAGTTACCAGCTGGCAGCATTCGATCCCATGCCTTCTCAGAGACTGGAGCCTAAATCCAGTGCCTTAGACCACTCAGACACGCTACCACAGGAAGACTGTATTTGCTGACATTCTTGTAGAAGAAGCTGAATTTGTCTTCTGTCAGAAGAGGAAAGATGCATCATTTCCTGCCTGTTATCAAAACACTGCAGGGTCTTCAATGTCGCCTAAGAACAAAGCCAGGTATGAGCATTTGCAAATGGCATCGTAGCATGGCTCTCTGCTACCATCATGCGAATAACTGCTCTTCAGCCTTGGGTCAGGCACCGTTGTTGAGAGTGATTAGGTATAAGAATTCTTCTGCCATCTCCAAAAAAACTGCTTGGCAGCGGTGGGATTCGAACCCACGCCTCCGCAGAGACTGGAGCCTTAATCCAGCGCCTTAGACCGCTCGGCCACGCTACCCTGTGGTAATCTCTTTTTTGCAATTTTCAAGTCTGGAGTCCTCCAAAGCAGCATTCTCAACTTGGTACATGAGCAGGGCTGAACTTGTGAGGAACAATGCTTGCCTAACTTTCAAAGTAAAAAATGCTAAGCTATATGTAACTCTGAAAAAGAAGAAGGGTTCCAATGTCTTTTTCAAATTGTTTCCCGTCATCTGTACTGGAAGAGAGGGTTTTCAAGAGAACACAAAGGCAAGAATCATTGTAAAGTTACCAGCTGGCAGCATTCGATCCCATGCCTTCTCAGAGACTGGAGCCTAAATCCAGTGCCTTAGACCACTCAGACACGCTACCACAGGAAGACTGTATTTGCTGACATTCTTGTAGAAGAAGCTGAATTTGTCTTCTGTCAGAAGAGGAAAGATGCATCATTTCCTGCCTGTTATCAAAACACTGCAGGGTCTTCAATGTCGCCTAAGAACAAAGCCAGGTATGAGCATTTGCAAATGGCATCGTAGCATGGCTCTCTGCTACCATCATGCGAATAACTGCTCTTCAGCCTTGGGTCAGGCACCGTTGTTGAGAGTGATTAGGTATAAGAATTCTTCTGCCATCTCCAAAAAAACTGCTTGGCAGCGGTGGGATTCGAACCCACGCCTCCGCAGAGACTGGAGCCTTAATCCAGCGCCTTAGACCGCTCGGCCACGCTACCCTGTGGTAATCTCTTTTTTGCAATTTTCAAGTCTGGAGTCCTCCAAAGCAGCATTCTCAACTTGGTACATGAGCAGGGCTGAACTTGTGAGGAACAATGCTTGCCTAACTTTCAAAGTAAAAAATGCTAAGCTATATGTAACTCTGAAAAAGAAGAAGGGTTCCAATGTCTTTTTCAAATTGTTTCCCGTCATCTGTACTGGAAGAGAGGGTTTTCAAGAGAACACAAAGGCAAGAATCATTGTAAAGTTACCAGCTGGCAGCATTCGATCCCATGCCTTCTCAGAGACTGGAGCCTAAATACAGTGCCTTAAACCACTCAGACACGCTACCACAGGAAGACTGTATTTGCTGACATTCTTGTAGAAGAAGCTGAATTTGTCTTCTGTCAGAAGAGGAAAGATGCATCATTTCCTGCCTGTTATCAAAACACTGCAGGGTCTTCAATGTCGCCTAAGAACAAAGCCAGGTATGAGCATTTGCAAATGGCATCGTAGCATGGCTCTCTGCTACCATCATGCGAATAACTGCTCTTCAGCCTTGGGTCAGGCACCGTTGTTGAGAGTGATTAGGTATAAGAATTCTTCTGCCATCTCCTAAAAACACTGCTTGGCAGCGGTGGGATTCGAACCCACGACTCCGCAGAGACTGGAGCCTTAATCCAGCGCCTTAGACCGCTCGGCCACGCTACCCTGTGGTAATATCTTTTTTGCAATTTTCAAGTCTGGAGTCCTCCAAAGCAGCATTCTCAACTTGGTACATGAGCAGGGCTGAACTTGTGAGGAACAATGCTTGCCTAACTTTCAAAGTAAAAAATGCTAAGCTATATGTAACTCTGAAAAAGAAGAAGGGTTCCAATGTCTTTTTCAAATTGTTTCCCGTCATCTGTACTGGAAGAGAGGGTTTTCAAGAGAACACAAAGGCAAGAATCATTGTAAAGTTACCAGCTGGCAGCATTCGATCCCATGCCTTCTCAGAGACTGGAGCCTAAATCCAGTGCCTTAGACCACTCAGACACGCTACCACAGGTAGACTGCATTTGCTGACATTCTTGTGGAAGAAGGTGAATTTTTCTTCTGTCAGAAGAGGAAAGATGCATCATTTCCTGCCTGTTATCAAAACACCGCAGGGTCTTCAATGTCGCCTAAGAACAAAGCCAGGTATGAGCATTTGCAAATGGCATCGTGGCATGGCTCTCTGCTACCATCATGCGAATGACTGCTCTTCAGCCTTGGGTCAGGCACCATTGTTGAGAGTGATTAGGTATAAGAATTCTTCTGCCATCTCTTAAAAACACTGCTTGGCAGCGGTGGGATTCGAACCCACGCCTCCGCAGAGACTGGAGCCTAAATCCAGCGCCTTAGACCGCTCGGCCACGCTACCCTTTGGTAATATCTTTTTTGCAATTTTCAAGTCTGGAGTCCTCCAAAGCAGCATTCTCAACTTGGTACATGAGCAGGGCTGAACTTGTGAGGAACAATGCTTGCCTAACTTTCAAAGTAAAAAATGCTAAGCTATATGTAACTCTGAAAAAGAAGAAGGGTTCCAATGTCTTTTTCAAATTGTTTCCCGTCATCTGTACTGGAAGAGAGGGTTTTCAAGAGAACACAAAGGCAAGAATCATTGTAAAGTTACCAGCTGGCCGCATTCGATCCCATGCCTTCTCAGAGACTGGAGCCTAAATCCAGTGCCTTAGACCACTCAGACACGCTACCACAGGAAGACTGTATTTGCTGACATTCTTGTAGAAGAAGCTGAATTTGTCTTCTGTCAGAAGAGGAAAGATGCATCATTTCCTGCCTGTTATCAAAACACTGCAGGGTCTTCAATGTCGCCTAAGAACAAAGCCAGGTATGAGCATTTGCAAATGGCATCGTAGCATGGCTCTCTGCTACCATCATGCGAATAACTGCTCTTCAGCCTTGGGTCAGGCACCGTTGTTGAGAGTGATTAGGTATAAGAATTCTTCTGCCATCTCCAAAAAAACTGCTTGGCAGCGGTGGGATTCGAACCCACGCCTCCGCAGAGACTGGAGCCTTAATCCAGCGCCTTAGACCGCTCGGCCACGCTACCCTGTGGTAATCTCTTTTTTGCAATTTTCAAGTCTGGAGTCCTCCAAAGCAGCATTCTCAACTTGGTACATGAGCAGGGCTGAACTTGTGAGGAACAATGCTTGCCTAACTTTCAAAGTAAAAAATGCTAAGCTATATGTAACTCTGAAAAAGAAGAAGGGTTCCAATGTCTTTTTCAAATTGTTTCCCGTCATCTGTACTGGAAGAGAGGGTTTTCAAGAGAACACAAAGGCAAGAATCATTGTAAAGTTACCAGCTGGCAGCATTCGATCCCATGCCTTCTCAGAGACTGGAGCCTAAATCCAGTGCCTTAGACCACTCAGACACGCTACCACAGGAAGACTGCATTTGCTGACATTCTTGTGGAAGAAGGTGAATTTTTCTTCTGTCAGAAGAGGAAAGATGCATCATTTCCTGCCTGTTATCAAAACACCGCAGGGTCTTCAATGTCGCCTAAGAACAAAGCCAGGTATGAGCATTTGCAAATGGCATCGTGGCATGGCTCTCTGCTACCATCATGCGAATGACTGCTCTTCAGCCTTGGGTCAGGCACCATTGTTGAGAGTGATTAGGTATAAGAATTCTTCTGCCATCTCTTAAAAACACTGCTTGGCAGCGGTGGGATTCGAACCCACGCCTCCGCAGAGACTGGAGCCTAAATCCAGCGCCTTAGACCGCTCGGCCACGCTACCCTGTGGTAATCTCTTTTTTGCAATTTTCAAGTCTGGAGTCCTCCAAAGCAGCATTCTCAACTTGGTACATGAGCAGGGCTGAACTTGTGAGGAACAATGCTTGCCTAACTTTCAAAGTAAAAAATGCTAAGCTATATGTAACTCTGAAAAAGAAGAAGGGTTCCAATGTCTTTTTCAAATTGTTTCCCGTCATCTGTACTGGAAGAGAGGGTTTTCAAGAGAACACAAAGGCAAGAATCATTGTAAAGTTACCAGCTGGCAGCATTCGATCCCATGCCTTCTCAGAGACTGGAGCCTAAATCCAGTGCCTTAGACCACTCAGACACGCTACCACAGGTAGACTGCATTTGCTGACATTCTTGTGGAAGAAGGTGAATTTTTCTTCTGTCAGAAGAGGAAAGATGCATCATTTCCTGCCTGTTATCAAAACACCGCAGGGTCTTCAATGTCGCCTAAGAACAAAGCCAGGTATGAGCATTTGCAAATGGCATCGTGGCATGGCTCTCTGCTACCATCATGCGAATGACTGCTCTTCAGCCTTGGGTCAGGCACCATTGTTGAGAGTGATTAGGTATAAGAATTCTTCTGCCATCTCTTAAAAACACTGCTTGGCAGCGGTGGGATTCGAACCCACGCCTCCGCAGAGACTGGAGCCTAAATCCAGCGCCTTAGACCGCTCGGCCACGCTACCCTTTGGTAATATCTTTTTTGCAATTTTCAAGTCTGGAGTCCTCCAAAGCAGCATTCTCAACTTGGTACATGAGCAGGGCTGAACTTGTGAGGAACAATGCTTGCCTAACTTTCAAAGTAAAAAATGCTAAGCTATATGTAACTCTGAAAAAGAAGAAGGGTTCCAATGTCTTTTTCAAATTGTTTCCCGTCATCTGTACTGGAAGAGAGGGTTTTCAAGAGAACACAAAGGCAAGAATCATTGTAAAGTTACCAGCTGGCAGCATTCGATCCCATGCCTTCTCAGAGACTGGAGCCTAAATCCAGTGCCTTAGACCACTCAGACACGCTACCACAGGAAGACTGTATTTGCTGACATTCTTGTAGAAGAAGCTGAATTTGTCTTCTGTCAGAAGAGGAAAGATGCATCATTTCCTGCCTGTTATCAAAACACTGCAGGGTCTTCAATGTCGCCTAAGAACAAAGCCAGGTATGAGCATTTGCAAATGGCATCGTAGCATGGCTCTCTGCTACCATCATGCGAATAACTGCTCTTCAGCCTTGGGTCAGGCACCGTTGTTGAGAGTGATTAGGTATAAGAATTCTTCTGCCATCTCCAAAAAAACTGCTTGGCAGCGGTGGGATTCGAACCCACGCCTCCGCAGAGACTGGAGCCTTAATCCAGCGCCTTAGACCGCTCGGCCACGCTACCCTGTGGTAATCTCTTTTTTGCAATTTTCAAGTCTGGAGTCCTCCAAAGCAGCATTCTCAACTTGGTACATGAGCAGGGCTGAACTTGTGAGGAACAATGCTTGCCTAACTTTCAAAGTAAAAAATGCTAAGCTATATGTAACTCTGAAAAAGAAGAAGGGTTCCAATGTCTTTTTCAAATTGTTTCCCGTCATCTGTACTGGAAGAGAGGGTTTTCAAGAGAACACAAAGGCAAGAATCATTGTAAAGTTACCAGCTGGCAGCATTCGATCCCATGCCTTCTCAGAGACTGGAGCCTAAATACAGTGCCTTAAACCACTCAGACACGCTACCACAGGAAGACTGTATTTGCTGACATTCTTGTAGAAGAAGCTGAATTTGTCTTCTGTCAGAAGAGGAAAGATGCATCATTTCCTGCCTGTTATCAAAACACTGCAGGGTCTTCAATGTCGCCTAAGAACAAAGCCAGGTATGAGCATTTGCAAATGGCATCGTAGCATGGCTCTCTGCTACCATCATGCGAATAACTGCTCTTCAGCCTTGGGTCAGGCACCGTTGTTGAGAGTGATTAGGTATAAGAATTCTTCTGCCATCTCCTAAAAACACTGCTTGGCAGCGGTGGGATTCAAACCCACGACTCCGCAGAGACTGGAGCCTTAATCCAGCGCCTTAGACCGCTCGGCCACGCTACCCTGTGGTAATATCTTTTTTGCAATTTTCAAGTCTGGAGTCCTCCAAAGCAGCATTCTCAACTTGGTACATGAGCAGGGCTGAACTTGTGAGGAACAATGCTTGCCTAACTTTCAAAGTAAAAAATGCTAAGCTATATGTAACTCTGAAAAAGAAGAAGGGTTCCAATGTCTTTTTCAAATTGTTTCCCGTCATCTGTACTGGAAGAGAGGGTTTTCAAGAGAACACAAAGGCAAGAATCATTGTAAAGTTACCAGCTGGCAGCATTCGATCCCATGCCTTCTCAGAGACTGGAGCCTAAATCCAGTGCCTTAGACCACTCAGACACGCTACCACAGGAAGACTGCATTTGCTGACATTCTTGTGGAAGAAGGTGAATTTTTCTTCTGTCAGAAGAGGAAAGATGCATCATTTCCTGCCTGTTATCAAAACACCGCAGGGTCTTCAATGTCGCCTAAGAACAAAGCCAGGTATGAGCATTTGCAAATGGCATCGTGGCATGGCTCTCTGCTACCATCATGCGAATGACTGCTCTTCAGCCTTGGGTCAGGCACCATTGTTGAGAGTGATTAGGTATAAGAATTCTTCTGCCATCTCTTAAAAACACTGCTTGGCAGCGGTGGGATTCGAACCCACGCCTCCGCAGAGACTGGAGCCTAAATCCAGCGCCTTAGACCGCTCGGCCACGCTACCCTGTGGTAATCTCTTTTTTGCAATTTTCAAGTCTGGAGTCCTCCAAAGCAGCATTCTCAACTTGGTACATGAGCAGGGCTGAACTTGTGAGGAACAATGCTTGCCTAACTTTCAAAGTAAAAAATGCTAAGCTATATGTAACTCTGAAAAAGAAGAAGGGTTCCAATGTCTTTTTCAAATTGTTTCCCGTCATCTGTACTGGAAGAGAGGGTTTTCAAGAGAACACAAAGGCAAGAATCATTGTAAAGTTACCAGCTGGCAGCATTCGATCCCATGCCTTCTCAGAGACTGGAGCCTAAATCCAGTGCCTTAGACCACTCAGACACGCTACCACAGGAAGACTGCATTTGCTGACATTCTTGTGGAAGAAGGTGAATTTTTCTTCTGTCAGAAGAGGAAAGATGCATCATTTCCTGCCTGTTATCAAAACACCGCAGGGTCTTCAATGTCGCCTAAGAACAAAGCCAGGTATGAGCATTTGCAAATGGCATCGTGGCATGGCTCTCTGCTACCATCATGCGAATGACTGCTCTTCAGCCTTGGGTCAGGCACCATTGTTGAGAGTGATTAGGTATAAGAATTCTTCTGCCATCTCTTAAAAACACTGCTTGGCAGCGGTGGGATTCGAACCCACGCCTCCGCAGAGACTGGAGCCTAAATCCAGCGCCTTAGACCGCTCGGCCACGCTACCCTTTGGTAATATCTTTTTTGCAATTTTCAAGTCTGGAGTCCTCCAAAGCAGCATTCTCAACTTGGTACATGAGCAGGGCTGAACTTGTGAGGAACAATGCTTGCCTAACTTTCAAAGTAAAAAATGCTAAGTTATATGTAACTCTGAAAAAGAAGAAGGGTTCCAATGTCTTTTTCAAATTGTTTCCCGTCATCTGTACTGGAAGAGAGGGTTTTCAAGAGAACACAAAGGCAAGAATCATTGTAAAGTTACCAGCTGGCAGCATTCGATCCCATGCCTTCTCAGAGACTGGAGCCTAAATCCAGTGGCTTAAACCACTCAGACACGCTACCACAGGAAGACTGTATTTGCTGACATTCTTGTAGAAGAAGCTGAATTTGTCTTCTGTCAGAAGAGGAAAGATGCATCATTTCCTGCCTGTTATCAAAACACTGCAGGGTCTTCAATGTCGCCTAAGAACAAAGCCAGGTATGAGCATTTGCAAATGGCATCGTAGCATGGCTCTCTGCTACCATCATGCGAATAACTGCTCTTCAGCCTTGGGTCAGGCACCGTTGTTGAGAGTGATTAGGTATAAGAATTCTTCTGCCATCTCCTAAAAACACTGCTTGGCAGCGGTGGGATTCGAACCCACGCCTCCGCAGAGACTGGAGCCTTAATCCAGCGCCTTAGACCGCTCGGCCACGCTACCCTGTGGTAATCTCTTTTTTGCAATTTTCAAGTCTGGAGTCCTCCAAAGCAGCATTCTCAACTTGGTACATGAGCAGGGCTGAACTTGTGAGGAACAATGCTTGCCTAACTTTCAAAGTAAAAAATGCTAAGCTATATGTAACTCTGAAAAAGAAGAAGGGTTCCAATGTCTTTTTCAAATTGTTTCCCGTCATCTGTACTGGAAGAGAGGGTTTTCAAGAGAACACAAAGGCAAGAATCATTGTAAAGTTACCAGCTGGCAGCATTCGATCCCATGCCTTCTCAGAGACTGGAGCCTAAATCCAGTGCCTTAGACCACTCAGACACGCTACCACAGGTAGACTGCATTTGCTGACATTCTTGTGGAAGAAGGTGAATTTTTCTTCTGTCAGAAGAGGAAAGATGCATCATTTCCTGCCTGTTATCAAAACACCGCAGGGTCTTCAATGTCGCCTAAGAACAAAGCCAGGTATGAGCATTTGCAAATGGCATCGTGGCATGGCTCTCTGCTACCATCATGCGAATGACTGCTCTTCAGCCTTGGGTCAGGCACCATTGTTGAGAGTGATTAGGTATAAGAATTCTTCTGCCATCTCTTAAAAACACTGCTTGGCAGCGGTGGGATTCGAACCCACGCCTCCGCAGAGACTGGAGCCTAAATCCAGCGCCTTAGACCGCTCGGCCACGCTACCCTTTGGTAATATCTTTTTTGCAATTTTCAAGTCTGGAGTCCTCCAAAGCAGCATTCTCAACTTGGTACATGAGCAGGGCTGAACTTGTGAGGAACAATGCTTGCCTAACTTTCAAAGTAAAAAATGCTAAGCTATATGTAACTCTGAAAAAGAAGAAGGGTTCCAATGTCTTTTTCAAATTGTTTCCCGTCATCTGTACTGGAAGAGAGGGTTTTCAAGAGAACACAAAGGCAAGAATCATTGTAAAGTTACCAGCTGGCAGCATTCGATCCCATGCCTTCTCAGAGACTGGAGCCTAAATCCAGTGCCTTAGACCACTCAGACACGCTACCACAGGAAGACTGTATTTGCTGACATTCTTGTAGAAGAAGCTGAATTTGTCTTCTGTCAGAAGAGGAAAGATGCATCATTTCCTGCCTGTTATCAAAACACTGCAGGGTCTTCAATGTCGCCTAAGAACAAAGCCAGGTATGAGCATTTGCAAATGGCATCGTAGCATGGCTCTCTGCTACCATCATGCGAATAACTGCTCTTCAGCCTTGGGTCAGGCACCGTTGTTGAGAGTGATTAGGTATAAGAATTCTTCTGCCATCTCCAAAAAAACTGCTTGGCAGCGGTGGGATTCGAACCCACGCCTCCGCAGAGACTGGAGCCTTAATCCAGCGCCTTAGACCGCTCGGCCACGCTACCCTGTGGTAATCTCTTTTTTGCAATTTTCAAGTCTGGAGTCCTCCAAAGCAGCATTCTCAACTTGGTACATGAGCAGGGCTGAACTTGTGAGGAACAATGCTTGCCTAACTTTCAAAGTAAAAAATGCTAAGCTATATGTAACTCTGAAAAAGAAGAAGGGTTCCAATGTCTTTTTCAAATTGTTTCCCGTCATCTGTACTGGAAGAGAGGGTTTTCAAGAGAACACAAAGGCAAGAATCATTGTAAAGTTACCAGCTGGCAGCATTCGATCCCATGCCTTCTCAGAGACTGGAGCCTAAATACAGTGCCTTAAACCACTCAGACACGCTACCACAGGAAGACTGTATTTGCTGACATTCTTGTAGAAGAAGCTGAATTTGTCTTCTGTCAGAAGAGGAAAGATGCATCATTTCCTGCCTGTTATCAAAACACTGCAGGGTCTTCAATGTCGCCTAAGAACAAAGCCAGGTATGAGCATTTGCAAATGGCATCGTAGCATGGCTCTCTGCTACCATCATGCGAATAACTGCTCTTCAGCCTTGGGTCAGGCACCGTTGTTGAGAGTGATTAGGTATAAGAATTCTTCTGCCATCTCCTAAAAACACTGCTTGGCAGCGGTGGGATTCGAACCCACGACTCCGCAGAGACTGGAGCCTTAATCCAGCGCCTTAGACCGCTCGGCCACGCTACCCTGTGGTAATATCTTTTTTGCAATTTTCAAGTCTGGAGTCCTCCAAAGCAGCATTCTCAACTTGGTACATGAGCAGGGCTGAACTTGTGAGGAACAATGCTTGCCTAACTTTCAAAGTAAAAAATGCTAAGCTATATGTAACTCTGAAAAAGAAGAAGGGTTCCAATGTCTTTTTCAAATTGTTTCCCGTCATCTGTACTGGAAGAGAGGGTTTTCAAGAGAACACAAAGGCAAGAATCATTGTAAAGTTACCAGCTGGCAGCATTCGATCCCATGCCTTCTCAGAGACTGGAGCCTAAATCCAGTGCCTTAGACCACTCAGACACGCTACCACAGGTAGACTGCATTTGCTGACATTCTTGTGGAAGAAGGTGAATTTTTCTTCTGTCAGAAGAGGAAAGATGCATCATTTCCTGCCTGTTATCAAAACACCGCAGGGTCTTCAATGTCGCCTAAGAACAAAGCCAGGTATGAGCATTTGCAAATGGCATCGTGGCATGGCTCTCTGCTACCATCATGCGAATGACTGCTCTTCAGCCTTGGGTCAGGCACCATTGTTGAGAGTGATTAGGTATAAGAATTCTTCTGCCATCTCTTAAAAACACTGCTTGGCAGCGGTGGGATTCGAACCCACGCCTCCGCAGAGACTGGAGCCTAAATCCAGCGCCTTAGACCGCTCGGCCACGCTACCCTTTGGTAATATCTTTTTTGCAATTTTCAAGTCTGGAGTCCTCCAAAGCAGCATTCTCAACTTGGTACATGAGCAGGGCTGAACTTGTGAGGAACAATGCTTGCCTAACTTTCAAAGTAAAAAATGCTAAGCTATATGTAACTCTGAAAAAGAAGAAGGGTTCCAATGTCTTTTTCAAATTGTTTCCCGTCATCTGTACTGGAAGAGAGGGTTTTCAAGAGAACACAAAGGCAAGAATCATTGTAAAGTTACCAGCTGGCAGCATTCGATCCCATGCCTTCTCAGAGACTGGAGCCTAAATCCAGTGCCTTAGACCACTCAGACACGCTACCACAGGAAGACTGTATTTGCTGACATTCTTGTAGAAGAAGCTGAATTTGTCTTCTGTCAGAAGAGGAAAGATGCATCATTTCCTGCCTGTTATCAAAACACTGCAGGGTCTTCAATGTCGCCTAAGAACAAAGCCAGGTATGAGCATTTGCAAATGGCATCGTAGCATGGCTCTCTGCTACCATCATGCGAATAACTGCTCTTCAGCCTTGGGTCAGGCACCGTTGTTGAGAGTGATTAGGTATAAGAATTCTTCTGCCATCTCCAAAAAAACTGCTTGGCAGCGGTGGGATTCGAACCCACGCCTCCGCAGAGACTGGAGCCTTAATCCAGCGCCTTAGACCGCTCGGCCACGCTACCCTGTGGTAATCTCTTTTTTGCAATTTTCAAGTCTGGAGTCCTCCAAAGCAGCATTCTCAACTTGGTACATGAGCAGGGCTGAACTTGTGAGGAACAATGCTTGCCTAACTTTCAAAGTAAAAAATGCTAAGCTATATGTAACTCTGAAAAAGAAGAAGGGTTCCAATGTCTTTTTCAAATTGTTTCCCGTCATCTGTACTGGAAGAGAGGGTTTTCAAGAGAACACAAAGGCAAGAATCATTGTAAAGTTACCAGCTGGCAGCATTCGATCCCATGCCTTCTCAGAGACTGGAGCCTAAATACAGTGCCTTAAACCACTCAGACACGCTACCACAGGAAGACTGTATTTGCTGACATTCTTGTAGAAGAAGCTGAATTTGTCTTCTGTCAGAAGAGGAAAGATGCATCATTTCCTGCCTGTTATCAAAACACTGCAGGGTCTTCAATGTCGCCTAAGAACAAAGCCAGGTATGAGCATTTGCAAATGGCATCGTAGCATGGCTCTCTGCTACCATCATGCGAATAACTGCTCTTCAGCCTTGGGTCAGGCACCGTTGTTGAGAGTGATTAGGTATAAGAATTCTTCTGCCATCTCCTAAAAACACTGCTTGGCAGCGGTGGGATTCGAACCCACGACTCCGCAGAGACTGGAGCCTTAATCCAGCGCCTTAGACCGCTCGGCCACGCTACCCTGTGGTAATATCTTTTTTGCAATTTTCAAGTCTGGAGTCCTCCAAAGCAGCATTCTCAACTTGGTACATGAGCAGGGCTGAACTTGTGAGGAACAATGCTTGCCTAACTTTCAAAGTAAAAAATGCTAAGCTATATGTAACTCTGAAAAAGAAGAAGGGTTCCAATGTCTTTTTCAAATTGTTTCCCGTCATCTGTACTGGAAGAGAGGGTTTTCAAGAGAACACAAAGGCAAGAATCATTGTAAAGTTACCAGCTGGCAGCATTCGATCCCATGCCTTCTCAGAGACTGGAGCCTAAATCCAGTGCCTTAGACCACTCAGACACGCTACCACAGGTAGACTGCATTTGCTGACATTCTTGTGGAAGAAGGTGAATTTTTCTTCTGTCAGAAGAGGAAAGATGCATCATTTCCTGCCTGTTATCAAAACACCGCAGGGTCTTCAATGTCGCCTAAGAACAAAGCCAGGTATGAGCATTTGCAAATGGCATCGTGGCATGGCTCTCTGCTACCATCATGCGAATGACTGCTCTTCAGCCTTGGGTCAGGCACCATTGTTGAGAGTGATTAGGTATAAGAATTCTTCTGCCATCTCTTAAAAACACTGCTTGGCAGCGGTGGGATTCGAACCCACGCCTCCGCAGAGACTGGAGCCTAAATCCAGCGCCTTAGACCGCTCGGCCACGCTACCCTTTGGTAATATCTTTTTTGCAATTTTCAAGTCTGGAGTCCTCCAAAGCAGCATTCTCAACTTGGTACATGAGCAGGGCTGAACTTGTGAGGAACAATGCTTGCCTAACTTTCAAAGTAAAAAATGCTAAGCTATATGTAACTCTGAAAAAGAAGAAGGGTTCCAATGTCTTTTTCAAATTGTTTCCCGTCATCTGTACTGGAAGAGAGGGTTTTCAAGAGAACACAAAGGCAAGAATCATTGTAAAGTTACCAGCTGGCCGCATTCGATCCCATGCCTTCTCAGAGACTGGAGCCTAAATCCAGTGCCTTAGACCACTCAGACACGCTACCACAGGAAGACTGTATTTGCTGACATTCTTGTAGAAGAAGCTGAATTTGTCTTCTGTCAGAAGAGGAAAGATGCATCATTTCCTGCCTGTTATCAAAACACTGCAGGGTCTTCAATGTCGCCTAAGAACAAAGCCAGGTATGAGCATTTGCAAATGGCATCGTAGCATGGCTCTCTGCTACCATCATGCGAATAACTGCTCTTCAGCCTTGGGTCAGGCACCGTTGTTGAGAGTGATTAGGTATAAGAATTCTTCTGCCATCTCCAAAAAAACTGCTTGGCAGCGGTGGGATTCGAACCCACGCCTCCGCAGAGACTGGAGCCTTAATCCAGCGCCTTAGACCGCTCGGCCACGCTACCCTGTGGTAATCTCTTTTTTGCAATTTTCAAGTCTGGAGTCCTCCAAAGCAGCATTCTCAACTTGGTACATGAGCAGGGCTGAACTTGTGAGGAACAATGCTTGCCTAACTTTCAAAGTAAAAAATGCTAAGCTATATGTAACTCTGAAAAAGAAGAAGGGTTCCAATGTCTTTTTCAAATTGTTTCCCGTCATCTGTACTGGAAGAGAGGGTTTTCAAGAGAACACAAAGGCAAGAATCATTGTAAAGTTACCAGCTGGCAGCATTCGATCCCATGCCTTCTCAGAGACTGGAGCCTAAATCCAGTGCCTTAGACCACTCAGACACGCTACCACAGGAAGACTGCATTTGCTGACATTCTTGTGGAAGAAGGTGAATTTTTCTTCTGTCAGAAGAGGAAAGATGCATCATTTCCTGCCTGTTATCAAAACACCGCAGGGTCTTCAATGTCGCCTAAGAACAAAGCCAGGTATGAGCATTTGCAAATGGCATCGTGGCATGGCTCTCTGCTACCATCATGCGAATGACTGCTCTTCAGCCTTGGGTCAGGCACCATTGTTGAGAGTGATTAGGTATAAGAATTCTTCTGCCATCTCTTAAAAACACTGCTTGGCAGCGGTGGGATTCGAACCCACGCCTCCGCAGAGACTGGAGCCTAAATCCAGCGCCTTAGACCGCTCGGCCACGCTACCCTGTGGTAATCTCTTTTTTGCAATTTTCAAGTCTGGAGTCCTCCAAAGCAGCATTCTCAACTTGGTACATGAGCAGGGCTGAACTTGTGAGGAACAATGCTTGCCTAACTTTCAAAGTAAAAAATGCTAAGCTATATGTAACTCTGAAAAAGAAGAAGGGTTCCAATGTCTTTTTCAAATTGTTTCCCGTCATCTGTACTGGAAGAGAGGGTTTTCAAGAGAACACAAAGGCAAGAATCATTGTAAAGTTACCAGCTGGCAGCATTCGATCCCATGCCTTCTCAGAGACTGGAGCCTAAATCCAGTGCCTTAGACCACTCAGACACGCTACCACAGGAAGACTGCATTTGCTGACATTCTTGTGGAAGAAGGTGAATTTTTCTTCTGTCAGAAGAGGAAAGATGCATCATTTCCTGCCTGTTATCAAAACACCGCAGGGTCTTCAATGTCGCCTAAGAACAAAGCCAGGTATGAGCATTTGCAAATGGCATCGTGGCATGGCTCTCTGCTACCATCATGCGAATGACTGCTCTTCAGCCTTGGGTCAGGCACCATTGTTGAGAGTGATTAGGTATAAGAATTCTTCTGCCATCTCTTAAAAACACTGCTTGGCAGCGGTGGGATTCGAACCCACGCCTCCGCAGAGACTGGAGCCTAAATCCAGCGCCTTAGACCGCTCGGCCACGCTACCCTTCGGTAATATCTTTTTTGCAATTTTCAAGTCTGGAGTCCTCCAAAGCAGCATTCTCAACTTGGTACATGAGCAGGGCTGAACTTGTGAGGAACAATGCTTGCCTAACTTTCAAAGTAAAAAATGCTAAGTTATATGTAACTCTGAAAAAGAAGAAGGGTTCCAATGTCTTTTTCAAATTGTTTCCCGTCATCTGTACTGGAAGAGAGGGTTTTCAAGAGAACACAAAGGCAAGAATCATTGTAAAGTTACCAGCTGGCAGCATTCGATCCCATGCCTTCTCAGAGACTGGAGCCTAAATCCAGTGCCTTAGACCACTCAGACACGCTACCACAGGAAGACTGTATTTGCTGACATTCTTGTAGAAGAAGCTGAATTTGTCTTCTGTCAGAAGAGGAAAGATGCATCATTTCCTGCCTGTTATCAAAACACTGCAGGGTCTTCAATGTCGCCTAAGAACAAAGCCAGGTATGAGCATTTGCAAATGGCATCGTAGCATGGCTCTCTGCTACCATCATGCGAATAACTGCTCTTCAGCCTTGGGTCAGGCACCGTTGTTGAGAGTGATTAGGTATAAGAATTCTTCTGCCATCTCCAAAAAAACTGCTTGGCAGCGGTGGGATTCGAACCCACGCCTCCGCAGAGACTGGAGCCTTAATCCAGCGCCTTAGACCGCTCGGCCACGCTACCCTGTGGTAATCTCTTTTTTGCAATTTTCAAGTCTGGAGTCCTCCAAAGCAGCATTCTCAACTTGGTACATGAGCAGGGCTGAACTTGTGAGGAACAATGCTTGCCTAACTTTCAAAGTAAAAAATGCTAAGCTATATGTAACTCTGAAAAAGAAGAAGGGTTCCAATGTCTTTTTCAAATTGTTTCCCGTCATCTGTACTGGAAGAGAGGGTTTTCAAGAGAACACAAAGGCAAGAATCATTGTAAAGTTACCAGCTGGCAGCATTCGATCCCATGCCTTCTCAGAGACTGGAGCCTAAATACAGTGCCTTAAACCACTCAGACACGCTACCACAGGAAGACTGTATTTGCTGACATTCTTGTAGAAGAAGCTGAATTTGTCTTCTGTCAGAAGAGGAAAGATGCATCATTTCCTGCCTGTTATCAAAACACTGCAGGGTCTTCAATGTCGCCTAAGAACAAAGCCAGGTATGAGCATTTGCAAATGGCATCGTAGCATGGCTCTCTGCTACCATCATGCGAATAACTGCTCTTCAGCCTTGGGTCAGGCACCGTTGTTGAGAGTGATTAGGTATAAGAATTCTTCTGCCATCTCCTAAAAACACTGCTTGGCAGCGGTGGGATTCGAACCCACGACTCCGCAGAGACTGGAGCCTTAATCCAGCGCCTTAGACCGCTCGGCCACGCTACCCTGTGGTAATATCTTTTTTGCAATTTTCAAGTCTGGAGTCCTCCAAAGCAGCATTCTCAACTTGGTACATGAGCAGGGCTGAACTTGTGAGGAACAATGCTTGCCTAACTTTCAAAGTAAAAAATGCTAAGCTATATGTAACTCTGAAAAAGAAGAAGGGTTCCAATGTCTTTTTCAAATTGTTTCCCGTCATCTGTACTGGAAGAGAGGGTTTTCAAGAGAACACAAAGGCAAGAATCATTGTAAAGTTACCAGCTGGCAGCATTCGATCCCATGCCTTCTCAGAGACTGGAGCCTAAATCCAGTGCCTTAGACCACTCAGACACGCTACCACAGGTAGACTGCATTTGCTGACATTCTTGTGGAAGAAGGTGAATTTTTCTTCTGTCAGAAGAGGAAAGATGCATCATTTCCTGCCTGTTATCAAAACACCGCAGGGTCTTCAATGTCGCCTAAGAACAAAGCCAGGTATGAGCATTTGCAAATGGCATCGTGGCATGGCTCTCTGCTACCATCATGCGAATGACTGCTCTTCAGCCTTGGGTCAGGCACCATTGTTGAGAGTGATTAGGTATAAGAATTCTTCTGCCATCTCTTAAAAACACTGCTTGGCAGCGGTGGGATTCGAACCCACGCCTCCGCAGAGACTGGAGCCTAAATCCAGCGCCTTAGACCGCTCGGCCACGCTACCCTTTGGTAATATCTTTTTTGCAATTTTCAAGTCTGGAGTCCTCCAAAGCAGCATTCTCAACTTGGTACATGAGCAGGGCTGAACTTGTGAGGAACAATGCTTGCCTAACTTTCAAAGTAAAAAATGCTAAGCTATATGTAACTCTGAAAAAGAAGAAGGGTTCCAATGTCTTTTTCAAATTGTTTCCCGTCATCTGTACTGGAAGAGAGGGTTTTCAAGAGAACACAAAGGCAAGAATCATTGTAAAGTTACCAGCTGGCAGCATTCGATCCCATGCCTTCTCAGAGACTGGAGCCTAAATCCAGTGCCTTAGACCACTCAGACACGCTACCACAGGAAGACTGTATTTGCTGACATTCTTGTAGAAGAAGCTGAATTTGTCTTCTGTCAGAAGAGGAAAGATGCATCATTTCCTGCCTGTTATCAAAACACTGCAGGGTCTTCAATGTCGCCTAAGAACAAAGCCAGGTATGAGCATTTGCAAATGGCATCGTAGCATGGCTCTCTGCTACCATCATGCGAATAACTGCTCTTCAGCCTTGGGTCAGGCACCGTTGTTGAGAGTGATTAGGTATAAGAATTCTTCTGCCATCTCCAAAAAAACTGCTTGGCAGCGGTGGGATTCGAACCCACGCCTCCGCAGAGACTGGAGCCTTAATCCAGCGCCTTAGACCGCTCGGCCACGCTACCCTGTGGTAATCTCTTTTTTGCAATTTTCAAGTCTGGAGTCCTCCAAAGCAGCATTCTCAACTTGGTACATGAGCAGGGCTGAACTTGTGAGGAACAATGCTTGCCTAACTTTCAAAGTAAAAAATGCTAAGCTATATGTAACTCTGAAAAAGAAGAAGGGTTCCAATGTCTTTTTCAAATTGTTTCCCGTCATCTGTACTGGAAGAGAGGGTTTTCAAGAGAACACAAAGGCAAGAATCATTGTAAAGTTACCAGCTGGCAGCATTCGATCCCATGCCTTCTCAGAGACTGGAGCCTAAATACAGTGCCTTAAACCACTCAGACACGCTACCACAGGAAGACTGTATTTGCTGACATTCTTGTAGAAGAAGCTGAATTTGTCTTCTGTCAGAAGAGGAAAGATGCATCATTTCCTGCCTGTTATCAAAACACTGCAGGGTCTTCAATGTCGCCTAAGAACAAAGCCAGGTATGAGCATTTGCAAATGGCATCGTAGCATGGCTCTCTGCTACCATCATGCGAATAACTGCTCTTCAGCCTTGGGTCAGGCACCGTTGTTGAGAGTGATTAGGTATAAGAATTCTTCTGCCATCTCCTAAAAACACTGCTTGGCAGCGGTGGAATTCGAACCCACGACTCCGCAGAGACTGGAGCCTTAATCCAGCGCCTTAGACCGCTCGGCCACGCTACCCTGTGGTAATATCTTTTTTGCAATTTTCAAGTCTGGAGTCCTCCAAAGCAGCATTCTCAACTTGGTACATGAGCAGGGCTGAACTTGTGAGGAACAATGCTTGCCTAACTTTCAAAGTAAAAAATGCTAAGCTATATGTAACTCTGAAAAAGAAGAAGGGTTCCAATGTCTTTTTGGCAGCATTCGATCCCATGCCTTCTCAGAGACTGGAGCCTAAATCCAGTGCCTTAGACCACTCAGACACGCTACCACAGGTAGACTGCATTTGCTGACATTCTTGTGGAAGAAGGTGAATTTTTCTTCTGTCAGAAGAGGAAAGATGCATCATTTCCTGCCTGTTATCAAAACACCGCAGGGTCTTCAATGTCGCCTAAGAACAAAGCCAGGTATGAGCATTTGCAAATGGCATCGTGGCATGGCTCTCTGCTACCATCATGCGAATGACTGCTCTTCAGCCTTGGGTCAGGCACCATTGTTGAGAGTGATTAGGTATAAGAATTCTTCTGCCATCTCTTAAAAACACTGCTTGGCAGCGGTGGGATTCGAACCCACGCCTCCGCAGAGACTGGAGCCTAAATCCAGCGCCTTAGACCGCTCGGCCACGCTACCCTTTGGTAATATCTTTTTTGCAATTTTCAAGTCTGGAGTCCTCCAAAGCAGCATTCTCAACTTGGTACATGAGCAGGGCTGAACTTGTGAGGAACAATGCTTGCCTAACTTTCAAAGTAAAAAATGCTAAGCTATATGTAACTCTGAAAAAGAAGAAGGGTTCCAATGTCTTTTTCAAATTGTTTCCCGTCATCTGTACTGGAAGAGAGGGTTTTCAAGAGAACACAAAGGCAAGAATCATTGTAAAGTTACCAGCTGGCCGCATTCGATCCCATGCCTTCTCAGAGACTGGAGCCTAAATCCAGTGCCTTAGACCACTCAGACACGCTACCACAGGAAGACTGTATTTGCTGACATTCTTGTAGAAGAAGCTGAATTTGTCTTCTGTCAGAAGAGGAAAGATGCATCATTTCCTGCCTGTTATCAAAACACTGCAGGGTCTTCAATGTCGCCTAAGAACAAAGCCAGGTATGAGCATTTGCAAATGGCATCGTAGCATGGCTCTCTGCTACCATCATGCGAATAACTGCTCTTCAGCCTTGGGTCAGGCACCGTTGTTGAGAGTGATTAGGTATAAGAATTCTTCTGCCATCTCCAAAAAAACTGCTTGGCAGCGGTGGGATTCGAACCCACGCCTCCGCAGAGACTGGAGCCTTAATCCAGCGCCTTAGACCGCTCGGCCACGCTACCCTGTGGTAATCTCTTTTTTGCAATTTTCAAGTCTGGAGTCCTCCAAAGCAGCATTCTCAACTTGGTACATGAGCAGGGCTGAACTTGTGAGGAACAATGCTTGCCTAACTTTCAAAGTAAAAAATGCTAAGCTATATGTAACTCTGAAAAAGAAGAAGGGTTCCAATGTCTTTTTCAAATTGTTTCCCGTCATCTGTACTGGAAGAGAGGGTTTTCAAGAGAACACAAAGGCAAGAATCATTGTAAAGTTACCAGCTGGCAGCATTCGATCCCATGCCTTCTCAGAGACTGGAGCCTAAATCCAGTGCCTTAGACCACTCAGACACGCTACCACAGGAAGACTGCATTTGCTGACATTCTTGTGGAAGAAGGTGAATTTTTCTTCTGTCAGAAGAGGAAAGATGCATCATTTCCTGCCTGTTATCAAAACACCGCAGGGTCTTCAATGTCGCCTAAGAACAAAGCCAGGTATGAGCATTTGCAAATGGCATCGTGGCATGGCTCTCTGCTACCATCATGCGAATGACTGCTCTTCAGCCTTGGGTCAGGCACCATTGTTGAGAGTGATTAGGTATAAGAATTCTTCTGCCATCTCTTAAAAACACTGCTTGGCAGCGGTGGGATTCGAACCCACGCCTCCGCAGAGACTGGAGCCTAAATCCAGCGCCTTAGACCGCTCGGCCACGCTACCCTGTGGTAATCTCTTTTTTGCAATTTTCAAGTCTGGAGTCCTCCAAAGCAGCATTCTCAACTTGGTACATGAGCAGGGCTGAACTTGTGAGGAACAATGCTTGCCTAACTTTCAAAGTAAAAAATGCTAAGCTATATGTAACTCTGAAAAAGAAGAAGGGTTCCAATGTCTTTTTCAAATTGTTTCCCGTCATCTGTACTGGAAGAGAGGGTTTTCAAGAGAACACAAAGGCAAGAATCATTGTAAAGTTACCAGCTGGCAGCATTCGATCCCATGCCTTCTCAGAGACTGGAGCCTAAATCCAGTGCCTTAGACCACTCAGACACGCTACCACAGGAAGACTGCATTTGCTGACATTCTTGTGGAAGAAGGTGAATTTTTCTTCTGTCAGAAGAGGAAAGATGCATCATTTCCTGCCTGTTATCAAAACACCGCAGGGTCTTCAATGTCGCCTAAGAACAAAGCCAGGTATGAGCATTTGCAAATGGCATCGTGGCATGGCTCTCTGCTACCATCATGCGAATGACTGCTCTTCAGCCTTGGGTCAGGCACCATTGTTGAGAGTGATTAGGTATAAGAATTCTTCTGCCATCTCTTAAAAACACTGCTTGGCAGCGGTGGGATTCGAACCCACGCCTCCGCAGAGACTGGAGCCTAAATCCAGCGCCTTAGACCGCTCGGCCACGCTACCCTTTGGTAATATCTTTTTTGCGATTTTCAAGTCTGGAGTCCTCCAAAGCAGCATTCTCAACTTGGTACATGAGCAGGGCTGAACTTGTGAGGAACAATGCTTGCCTAACTTTCAAAGTAAAAAATGCTAAGCTATATGTAACTCTGAAAAAGAAGAAGGGTTCCAATGTCTTTTTCAAATTGTTTCCCGTCATCTGTACTGGAAGAGAGGGTTTTCAAGAGAACACAAAGGCAAGAATCATTGTAAAGTTACCAGCTGGCAGCATTCGATCCCATGCCTTCTCAGAGACTGGAGCCTAAATCCAGTGCCTTAGACCACTCAGACACGCTACCACAGGAAGACTGTATTTGCTGACATTCTTGTAGAAGAAGCTGAATTTGTCTTCTGTCAGAAGAGGAAAGATGCATCATTTCCTGCCTGTTATCAAAACACTGCAGGGTCTTCAATGTCGCCTAAGAACAAAGCCAGGTATGAGCATTTGCAAATGGCATCGTAGCATGGCTCTCTGCTACCATCATGCGAATAACTGCTCTTCAGCCTTGGGTCAGGCACCGTTGTTGAGAGTGATTAGGTATAAGAATTCTTCTGCCATCTCCAAAAAAACTGCTTGGCAGCGGTGGGATTCGAACCCACGCCTCCGCAGAGACTGGAGCCTTAATCCAGCGCCTTAGACCGCTCGGCCACGCTACCCTGTGGTAATCTCTTTTTTGCAATTTTCAAGTCTGGAGTCCTCCAAAGCAGCATTCTCAACTTGGTACATGAGCAGGGCTGAACTTGTGAGGAACAATGCTTGCCTAACTTTCAAAGTAAAAAATGCTAAGCTATATGTAACTCTGAAAAAGAAGAAGGGTTCCAATGTCTTTTTCAAATTGTTTCCCGTCATCTGTACTGGAAGAGAGGGTTTTCAAGAGAACACAAAGGCAAGAATCATTGTAAAGTTACCAGCTGGCAGCATTCGATCCCATGCCTTCTCAGAGACTGGAGCCTAAATCCAGTGCCTTAGACCACTCAGACACGCTACCACAGGAAGACTGCATTTGCTGACATTCTTGTGGAAGAAGGTGAATTTTTCTTCTGTCAGAAGAGGAAAGATGCATCATTTCCTGCCTGTTATCAAAACACCGCAGGGTCTTCAATGTCGCCTAAGAACAAAGCCAGGTATGAGCATTTGCAAATGGCATCGTGGCATGGCTCTCTGCTACCATCATGCGAATGACTGCTCTTCAGCCTTGGGTCAGGCACCATTGTTGAGAGTGATTAGGTATAAGAATTCTTCTGCCATCTCTTAAAAACACTGCTTGGCAGCGGTGGGATTCGAACCCACGCCTCCGCAGAGACTGGAGCCTAAATCCAGCGCCTTAGACCGCTCGGCCACGCTACCCTGTGGTAATCTCTTTTTTGCAATTTTCAAGTCTGGAGTCCTCCAAAGCAGCATTCTCAACTTGGTACATGAGCAGGGCTGAACTTGTGAGGAACAATGCTTGCCTAACTTTCAAAGTAAAAAATGCTAAGCTATATGTAACTCTGAAAAAGAAGAAGGGTTCCAATGTCTTTTTCAAATTGTTTCCCGTCATCTGTACTGGAAGAGAGGGTTTTCAAGAGAACACAAAGGCAAGAATCATTGTAAAGTTACCAGCTGGCAGCATTCGATCCCATGCCTTCTCAGAGACTGGAGCCTAAATCCAGTGCCTTAGACCACTCAGACACGCTACCACAGGAAGACTGCATTTGCTGACATTCTTGTGGAAGAAGGTGAATTTTTCTTCTGTCAGAAGAGGAAAGATGCATCATTTCCTGCCTGTTATCAAAACACCGCAGGGTCTTCAATGTCGCCTAAGAACAAAGCCAGGTATGAGCATTTGCAAATGGCATCGTGGCATGGCTCTCTGCTACCATCATGCGAATGACTGCTCTTCAGCCTTGGGTCAGGCACCATTGTTGAGAGTGATTAGGTATAAGAATTCTTCTGCCATCTCTTAAAAACACTGCTTGGCAGCGGTGGGATTCGAACCCACGCCTCCGCAGAGACTGGAGCCTAAATCCAGCGCCTTAGACCGCTCGGCCACGCTACCCTTCGGTAATATCTTTTTTGCAATTTTCAAGTCTGGAGTCCTCCAAAGCAGCATTCTCAACTTGGTACATGAGCAGGGCTGAACTTGTGAGGAACAATGCTTGCCTAACTTTCAAAGTAAAAAATGCTAAGTTATATGTAACTCTGAAAAAGAAGAAGGGTTCCAATGTCTTTTTCAAATTGTTTCCCGTCATCTGTACTGGAAGAGAGGGTTTTCAAGAGAACACAAAGGCAAGAATCATTGTAAAGTTACCAGCTGGCAGCATTCGATCCCATGCCTTCTCAGAGACTGGAGCCTAAATCCAGTGCCTTAGACCACTCAGACACGCTACCACAGGAAGACTGTATTTGCTGACATTCTTGTAGAAGAAGCTGAATTTGTCTTCTGTCAGAAGAGGAAAGATGCATCATTTCCTGCCTGTTATCAAAACACTGCAGGGTCTTCAATGTCGCCTAAGAACAAAGCCAGGTATGAGCATTTGCAAATGGCATCGTAGCATGGCTCTCTGCTACCATCATGCGAATAACTGCTCTTCAGCCTTGGGTCAGGCACCGTTGTTGAGAGTGATTAGGTATAAGAATTCTTCTGCCATCTCCAAAAAAACTGCTTGGCAGCGGTGGGATTCGAACCCACGCCTCCGCAGAGACTGGAGCCTTAATCCAGCGCCTTAGACCGCTCGGCCACGCTACCCTGTGGTAATCTCTTTTTTGCAATTTTCAAGTCTGGAGTCCTCCAAAGCAGCATTCTCAACTTGGTACATGAGCAGGGCTGAACTTGTGAGGAACAATGCTTGCCTAACTTTCAAAGTAAAAAATGCTAAGCTATATGTAACTCTGAAAAAGAAGAAGGGTTCCAATGTCTTTTTCAAATTGTTTCCCGTCATCTGTACTGGAAGAGAGGGTTTTCAAGAGAACACAAAGGCAAGAATCATTGTAAAGTTACCAGCTGGCAGCATTCGATCCCATGCCTTCTCAGAGACTGGAGCCTAAATACAGTGCCTTAAACCACTCAGACACGCTACCACAGGAAGACTGTATTTGCTGACATTCTTGTAGAAGAAGCTGAATTTGTCTTCTGTCAGAAGAGGAAAGATGCATCATTTCCTGCCTGTTATCAAAACACTGCAGGGTCTTCAATGTCGCCTAAGAACAAAGCCAGGTATGAGCATTTGCAAATGGCATCGTAGCATGGCTCTCTGCTACCATCATGCGAATAACTGCTCTTCAGCCTTGGGTCAGGCACCGTTGTTGAGAGTGATTAGGTATAAGAATTCTTCTGCCATCTCCTAAAAACACTGCTTGGCAGCGGTGGGATTCGAACCCACGACTCCGCAGAGACTGGAGCCTTAATCCAGCGCCTTAGACCGCTCGGCCACGCTACCCTGTGGTAATATCTTTTTTGCAATTTTCAAGTCTGGAGTCCTCCAAAGCAGCATTCTCAACTTGGTACATGAGCAGGGCTGAACTTGTGAGGAACAATGCTTGCCTAACTTTCAAAGTAAAAAATGCTAAGCTATATGTAACTCTGAAAAAGAAGAAGGGTTCCAATGTCTTTTTCAAATTGTTTCCCGTCATCTGTACTGGAAGAGAGGGTTTTCAAGAGAACACAAAGGCAAGAATCATTGTAAAGTTACCAGCTGGCAGCATTCGATCCCATGCCTTCTCAGAGACTGGAGCCTAAATCCAGTGCCTTAGACCACTCAGACACGCTACCACAGGTAGACTGCATTTGCTGACATTCTTGTGGAAGAAGGTGAATTTTTCTTCTGTCAGAAGAGGAAAGATGCATCATTTCCTGCCTGTTATCAAAACACCGCAGGGTCTTCAATGTCGCCTAAGAACAAAGCCAGGTATGAGCATTTGCAAATGGCATCGTGGCATGGCTCTCTGCTACCATCATGCGAATGACTGCTCTTCAGCCTTGGGTCAGGCACCATTGTTGAGAGTGATTAGGTATAAGAATTCTTCTGCCATCTCTTAAAAACACTGCTTGGCAGCGGTGGGATTCGAACCCACGCCTCCGCAGAGACTGGAGCCTAAATCCAGCGCCTTAGACCGCTCGGCCACGCTACCCTTTGGTAATATCTTTTTTGCAATTTTCAAGTCTGGAGTCCTCCAAAGCAGCATTCTCAACTTGGTACATGAGCAGGGCTGAACTTGTGAGGAACAATGCTTGCCTAACTTTCAAAGTAAAAAATGCTAAGCTATATGTAACTCTGAAAAAGAAGAAGGGTTCCAATGTCTTTTTCAAATTGTTTCCCGTCATCTGTACTGGAAGAGAGGGTTTTCAAGAGAACACAAAGGCAAGAATCATTGTAAAGTTACCAGCTGGCAGCATTCGATCCCATGCCTTCTCAGAGACTGGAGCCTAAATCCAGTGCCTTAGACCACTCAGACACGCTACCACAGGAAGACTGTATTTGCTGACATTCTTGTAGAAGAAGCTGAATTTGTCTTCTGTCAGAAGAGGAAAGATGCATCATTTCCTGCCTGTTATCAAAACACTGCAGGGTCTTCAATGTCGCCTAAGAACAAAGCCAGGTATGAGCATTTGCAAATGGCATCGTAGCATGGCTCTCTGCTACCATCATGCGAATAACTGCTCTTCAGCCTTGGGTCAGGCACCGTTGTTGAGAGTGATTAGGTATAAGAATTCTTCTGCCATCTCCAAAAAAACTGCTTGGCAGCGGTGGGATTCGAACCCACGCCTCCGCAGAGACTGGAGCCTTAATCCAGCGCCTTAGACCGCTCGGCCACGCTACCCTGTGGTAATCTCTTTTTTGCAATTTTCAAGTCTGGAGTCCTCCAAAGCAGCATTCTCAACTTGGTACATGAGCAGGGCTGAACTTGTGAGGAACAATGCTTGCCTAACTTTCAAAGTAAAAAATGCTAAGCTATATGTAACTCTGAAAAAGAAGAAGGGTTCCAATGTCTTTTTCAAATTGTTTCCCGTCATCTGTACTGGAAGAGAGGGTTTTCAAGAGAACACAAAGGCAAGAATCATTGTAAAGTTACCAGCTGGCAGCATTCGATCCCATGCCTTCTCAGAGACTGGAGCCTAAATACAGTGCCTTAAACCACTCAGACACGCTACCACAGGAAGACTGTATTTGCTGACATTCTTGTAGAAGAAGCTGAATTTGTCTTCTGTCAGAAGAGGAAAGATGCATCATTTCCTGCCTGTTATCAAAACACTGCAGGGTCTTCAATGTCGCCTAAGAACAAAGCCAGGTATGAGCATTTGCAAATGGCATCGTAGCATGGCTCTCTGCTACCATCATGCGAATAACTGCTCTTCAGCCTTGGGTCAGGCACCGTTGTTGAGAGTGATTAGGTATAAGAATTCTTCTGCCATCTCCTAAAAACACTGCTTGGCAGCGGTGGAATTCGAACCCACGACTCCGCAGAGACTGGAGCCTTAATCCAGCGCCTTAGACCGCTCGGCCACGCTACCCTGTGGTAATATCTTTTTTGCAATTTTCAAGTCTGGAGTCCTCCAAAGCAGCATTCTCAACTTGGTACATGAGCAGGGCTGAACTTGTGAGGAACAATGCTTGCCTAACTTTCAAAGTAAAAAATGCTAAGCTATATGTAACTCTGAAAAAGAAGAAGGGTTCCAATGTCTTTTTCAAATTGTTTCCCGTCATCTGTACTGGAAGAGAGGGTTTTCAAGAGAACACAAAGGCAAGAATCATTGTAAAGTTACCAGCTGGCAGCATTCGATCCCATGCCTTCTCAGAGACTGGAGCCTAAATCCAGTGCCTTAGACCACTCAGACACGCTACCACAGGTAGACTGCATTTGCTGACATTCTTGTGGAAGAAGGTGAATTTTTCTTCTGTCAGAAGAGGAAAGATGCATCATTTCCTGCCTGTTATCAAAACACCGCAGGGTCTTCAATGTCGCCTAAGAACAAAGCCAGGTATGAGCATTTGCAAATGGCATCGTGGCATGGCTCTCTGCTACCATCATGCGAATGACTGCTCTTCAGCCTTGGGTCAGGCACCATTGTTGAGAGTGATTAGGTATAAGAATTCTTCTGCCATCTCTTAAAAACACTGCTTGGCAGCGGTGGGATTCGAACCCACGCCTCCGCAGAGACTGGAGCCTAAATCCAGCGCCTTAGACCGCTCGGCCACGCTACCCTTTGGTAATATCTTTTTTGCAATTTTCAAGTCTGGAGTCCTCCAAAGCAGCATTCTCAACTTGGTACATGAGCAGGGCTGAACTTGTGAGGAACAATGCTTGCCTAACTTTCAAAGTAAAAAATGCTAAGCTATATGTAACTCTGAAAAAGAAGAAGGGTTCCAATGTCTTTTTCAAATTGTTTCCCGTCATCTGTACTGGAAGAGAGGGTTTTCAAGAGAACACAAAGGCAAGAATCATTGTAAAGTTACCAGCTGGCCGCATTCGATCCCATGCCTTCTCAGAGACTGGAGCCTAAATCCAGTGCCTTAGACCACTCAGACACGCTACCACAGGAAGACTGTATTTGCTGACATTCTTGTAGAAGAAGCTGAATTTGTCTTCTGTCAGAAGAGGAAAGATGCATCATTTCCTGCCTGTTATCAAAACACTGCAGGGTCTTCAATGTCGCCTAAGAACAAAGCCAGGTATGAGCATTTGCAAATGGCATCGTAGCATGGCTCTCTGCTACCATCATGCGAATAACTGCTCTTCAGCCTTGGGTCAGGCACCGTTGTTGAGAGTGATTAGGTATAAGAATTCTTCTGCCATCTCCAAAAAAACTGCTTGGCAGCGGTGGGATTCGAACCCACGCCTCCGCAGAGACTGGAGCCTTAATCCAGCGCCTTAGACCGCTCGGCCACGCTACCCTGTGGTAATCTCTTTTTTGCAATTTTCAAGTCTGGAGTCCTCCAAAGCAGCATTCTCAACTTGGTACATGAGCAGGGCTGAACTTGTGAGGAACAATGCTTGCCTAACTTTCAAAGTAAAAAATGCTAAGCTATATGTAACTCTGAAAAAGAAGAAGGGTTCCAATGTCTTTTTCAAATTGTTTCCCGTCATCTGTACTGGAAGAGAGGGTTTTCAAGAGAACACAAAGGCAAGAATCATTGTAAAGTTACCAGCTGGCAGCATTCGATCCCATGCCTTCTCAGAGACTGGAGCCTAAATCCAGTGCCTTAGACCACTCAGACACGCTACCACAGGAAGACTGCATTTGCTGACATTCTTGTGGAAGAAGGTGAATTTTTCTTCTGTCAGAAGAGGAAAGATGCATCATTTCCTGCCTGTTATCAAAACACCGCAGGGTCTTCAATGTCGCCTAAGAACAAAGCCAGGTATGAGCATTTGCAAATGGCATCGTGGCATGGCTCTCTGCTACCATCATGCGAATGACTGCTCTTCAGCCTTGGGTCAGGCACCATTGTTGAGAGTGATTAGGTATAAGAATTCTTCTGCCATCTCTTAAAAACACTGCTTGGCAGCGGTGGGATTCGAACCCACGCCTCCGCAGAGACTGGAGCCTAAATCCAGCGCCTTAGACCGCTCGGCCACGCTACCCTGTGGTAATCTCTTTTTTGCAATTTTCAAGTCTGGAGTCCTCCAAAGCAGCATTCTCAACTTGGTACATGAGCAGGGCTGAACTTGTGAGGAACAATGCTTGCCTAACTTTCAAAGTAAAAAATGCTAAGCTATATGTAACTCTGAAAAAGAAGAAGGGTTCCAATGTCTTTTTCAAATTGTTTCCCGTCATCTGTACTGGAAGAGAGGGTTTTCAAGAGAACACAAAGGCAAGAATCATTGTAAAGTTACCAGCTGGCAGCATTCGATCCCATGCCTTCTCAGAGACTGGAGCCTAAATCCAGTGCCTTAGACCACTCAGACACGCTACCACAGGAAGACTGCATTTGCTGACATTCTTGTGGAAGAAGGTGAATTTTTCTTCTGTCAGAAGAGGAAAGATGCATCATTTCCTGCCTGTTATCAAAACACCGCAGGGTCTTCAATGTCGCCTAAGAACAAAGCCAGGTATGAGCATTTGCAAATGGCATCGTGGCATGGCTCTCTGCTACCATCATGCGAATGACTGCTCTTCAGCCTTGGGTCAGGCACCATTGTTGAGAGTGATTAGGTATAAGAATTCTTCTGCCATCTCTTAAAAACACTGCTTGGCAGCGGTGGGATTCGAACCCACGCCTCCGCAGAGACTGGAGCCTAAATCCAGCGCCTTAGACCGCTCGGCCACGCTACCCTTTGGTAATATCTTTTTTGCGATTTTCAAGTCTGGAGTCCTCCAAAGCAGCATTCTCAACTTGGTACATGAGCAGGGCTGAACTTGTGAGGAACAATGCTTGCCTAACTTTCAAAGTAAAAAATGCTAAGCTATATGTAACTCTGAAAAAGAAGAAGGGTTCCAATGTCTTTTTCAAATTGTTTCCCGTCATCTGTACTGGAAGAGAGGGTTTTCAAGAGAACACAAAGGCAAGAATCATTGTAAAGTTACCAGCTGGCAGCATTCGATCCCATGCCTTCTCAGAGACTGGAGCCTAAATCCAGTGCCTTAGACCACTCAGACACGCTACCACAGGTAGACTGCATTTGCTGACATTCTTGTGGAAGAAGGTGAATTTTTCTTCTGTCAGAAGAGGAAAGATGCATCATTTCCTGCCTGTTATCAAAACACCGCAGGGTCTTCAATGTCGCCTAAGAACAAAGCCAATTATGAGCATTTGCAAATGGCATCGTGGCATGGCTCTCTGCTACCATCATGCGAATGACTGCTCTTCAGCCTTGGGTCAGGCACCATTGTTGAGAGTGATTAGGTATAAGAATTCTTCTGCCATCTCCTAAAAACACTGCTTGGCAGCGGTGGGATTCGAACCCACGCCTCCGCAGAGACTGGAGCCTAAATCCAGCGCCTTAGACCGCTCGGCCACGCTACCCTTTGGTAATATCTTTTTTGCAATTTTCAAGTCTGGAGTCCTCCAAAGCAGCATTCTCAACTTGGTACATGAGCAGGGCTGAACTTGTGAGGAACAATGCTTGCCTAACTTTCAAAGTAAAAAATGCTAAGCTATATGTAACTCTGAAAAAGAAGAAGGGTTCCAATGTCTTTTTCAAATTGTTTCCCGTCATCTGTACTGGAAGAGAGGGTTTTCAAGAGAACACAAAGGCAAGAATCATTGTAAAGTTACCAGCTGGCAGCATTCGATCCCATGCCTTCTCAGAGACTGGAGCCTAAATCCAGTGCCTTAGACCACTCAGACACGCTACCACAGGAAGACTGTATTTGCTGACATTCTTGTAGAAGAAGCTGAATTTGTCTTCTGTCAGAAGAGGAAAGATGCATCATTTCCTGCCTGTTATCAAAACACTGCAGGGTCTTCAATGTCGCCTAAGAACAAAGCCAGGTATGAGCATTTGCAAATGGCATCGTAGCATGGCTCTCTGCTACCATCATGCGAATAACTGCTCTTCAGCCTTGGGTCAGGCACCGTTGTTGAGAGTGATTAGGTATAAGAATTCTTCTGCCATCTCTTAAAAACACTGCTTGGCAGCGGTGGGATTCGAACCCACGCCTCCGCAGAGACTGGAGCCTAAATCCAGCGCCTTAGACCGCTCGGCCACGCTACCCTGTGGTAATATCTTTTTTGCAATTTTCAAGTCTGGAGTCCTCCAAAGCAGCATTCTCAACTTGGTACATGAGCAGGGCTGAACTTGTGAGGAACAATGCTTGCCTAACTTTCAAAGTAAAAAATGCTAAGCTATATGTAACTCTGAAAAAGAAGAAGGGTTCCAATGTCTTTTTCAAATTGTTTCCCGTCATCTGTACTGGAAGAGAGGGTTTTCAAGAGAACACAAAGGCAAGAATCATTGTAAAGTTACCAGCTGGCAGCATTCGATCCCATGCCTTCTCAGAGACTGGAGCCTAAATCCAGTGCCTTAGACCACTCAGACACGCTACCACAGGAAGACTGTATTTGCTGACATTCTTGTAGAAGAAGCTGAATTTGTCTTCTGTCAGAAGAGGAAAGATGCATCATTTCCTGCCTGTTATCAAAACACTGCAGGGTCTTCAATGTCGCCTAAGAACAAAGCCAGGTATGAGCATTTGCAAATGGCATCGTAGCATGGCTCTCTGCTACCATCATGCGAATAACTGCTCTTCAGCCTTGGGTCAGGCACCGTTGTTGAGAGTGATTAGGTATAAGAATTCTTCTGCCATCTCCAAAAAAACTGCTTGGCAGCGGTGGGATTCGAACCCACGCCTCCGCAGAGACTGGAGCCTTAATCCAGCGCCTTAGACCGCTCGGCCACGCTACCCTGTGGTAATCTCTTTTTTGCAATTTTCAAGTCTGGAGTCCTCCAAAGCAGCATTCTCAACTTGGTACATGAGCAGGGCTGAACTTGTGAGGAACAATGCTTGCCTAACTTTCAAAGTAAAAAATGCTAAGCTATATGTAACTCTGAAAAAGAAGAAGGGTTCCAATGTCTTTTTCAAATTGTTTCCCGTCATCTGTACTGGAAGAGAGGGTTTTCAAGAGAACACAAAGGCAAGAATCATTGTAAAGTTACCAGCTGGCAGCATTCGATCCCATGCCTTCTCAGAGACTGGAGCCTAAATCCAGTGCCTTAGACCACTCAGACACGCTACCACAGGTAGACTGCATTTGCTGACATTCTTGTGGAAGAAGGTGAATTTTTCTTCTGTCAGAAGAGGAAAGATGCATCATTTCCTGCCTGTTATCAAAACACCGCAGGGTCTTCAATGTCGCCTAAGAACAAAGCCAGGTATGAGCATTTGCAAATGGCATCGTGGCATGGCTCTCTGCTACCATCATGCGAATGACTGCTCTTCAGCCTTGGGTCAGGCACCATTGTTGAGAGTGATTAGGTATAAGAATTCTTCTGCCATCTCCTAAAAACACTGCTTGGCAGCGGTGGGATTCGAACCCACGCCTCCGCAGAGACTGGAGCCTAAATCCAGCGCCTTAGACCGCTCGGCCACGCTACCCTTTGGTAATATCTTTTTTGCAATTTTCAAGTCTGGAGTCCTCCAAAGCAGCATTCTCAACTTGGTACATGAGCAGGGCTGAACTTGTGAGGAACAATGCTTGCCTAACTTTCAAAGTAAAAAATGCTAAGCTATATGTAACTCTGAAAAAGAAGAAGGGTTCCAATGTCTTTTTCAAATTGTTTCCCATCATCTGTACTGGAAGAGAGGGTTTTCAAGAGAACACAAAGGCAAGAATCATTGTAAAGTTACCAGCTGGCAGCATTCGATCCCATGCCTTCTCAGAGACTGGAGCCTAAATCCAGTGCCTTAGACCACTCAGACACGCTACCACAGGAAGACTGTATTTGCTGACATTCTTGTAGAAGAAGCTGAATTTGTCTTCTGTCAGAAGAGGAAAGATGCATCATTTCCTGCCTGTTATCAAAACACTGCAGGGTCTTCAATGTCGCCTAAGAACAAAGCCAGGTATGAGCATTTGCAAATGGCATCGTAGCATGGCTCTCTGCTACCATCATGCGAATAACTGCTCTTCAGCCTTGGGTCAGGCACCGTTGTTGAGAGTGATTAGGTATAAGAATTCTTCTGCCATCTCCAAAAAAACTGCTTGGCTGCGGTGGGATTCGAACCCACGCCTCCGCAGAGACTGGAGCCTTAATCCAGCGCCTTAGACCGCTCGGCCACGCTACCCTGTGGTAATCTCTTTTTTGCAATTTTCAAGTCTGGAGTCCTCCAAAGCAGCATTCTCAACTTGGTACATGAGCAGGGCTGAACTTGTGAGGAACAATGCTTGCCTAACTTTCAAAGTAAAAAATGCTAAGTTATATGTAACTCTGAAAAAGAAGAAGGGTTCCAATGTCTTTTTCAAATTGTTTCCCGTCATCTGTACTGGAAGAGAGGGTTTTCAAGAGAACACAAAGGCAAGAATCATTGTAAAGTTACCAGCTGGCAGCATTCGATCCCATGCCTTCTCAGAGACTGGAGCCTAAATCCAGTGCCTTAGACCACTCAGACACGCTACCACAGGTAGACTGCATTTGCTGACATTCTTGTGGAAGAAGGTGAATTTTTCTTCTGTCAGAAGAGGAAAGATGCATCATTTCCTGCCTGTTATCAAAACACCGCAGGGTCTTCAATGTCGCCTAAGAACAAAGCCAGGTATGAGCATTTGCAAATGGCATCGTGGCATGGCTCTCTGCTACCATCATGCGAATGACTGCTCTTCAGCCTTGGGTCAGGCACCATTGTTGAGAGTGATTAGGTATAAGAATTCTTCTGCCATCTCCTAAAAACACTGCTTGGCAGCGGTGGGATTCGAACCCACGCCTCCGCAGAGACTGGAGCCTAAATCCAGCGCCTTAGACCGCTCGGCCACGCTACCCTTTGGTAATATCTTTTTTGCAATTTTCAAGTCTGGAGTCCTCCAAAGCAGCATTCTCAACTTGGTACATGAGCAGGGCTGAACTTGTGAGGAACAATGCTTGCCTAACTTTCAAAGTAAAAAATGCTAAGCTATATGTAACTCTGAAAAAGAAGAAGGGTTCCAATGTCTTTTTCAAATTGTTTCCCGTCATCTGTACTGGAAGAGAGGGTTTTCAAGAGAACACAAAGGCAAGAATCATTGTAAAGTTACCAGCTGGCAGCATTCGATCCCATGCCTTCTCAGAGACTGGAGCCTAAATCCAGTGCCTTAGACCACTCAGACACGCTACCACAGGAAGACTGTATTTGCTGACATTCTTGTAGAAGAAGCTGAATTTGTCTTCTGTCAGAAGAGGAAAGATGCATCATTTCCTGCCTGTTATCAAAACACTGCAGGGTCTTCAATGTCGCCTAAGAACAAAGCCAGGTATGAGCATTTGCAAATGGCATCGTAGCATGGCTCTCTGCTACCATCATGCGAATAACTGCTCTTCAGCCTTGGGTCAGGCACCGTTGTTGAGAGTGATTAGGTATAAGAATTCTTCTGCCATCTCCTAAAAACACTGCTTGGCAGCGGTGGGATTCGAACCCACGCCTCCGCAGAGACTGGAGCCTTAATCCAGCGCCTTAGACCGCTCGGCCACGCTACCCTGTGGTAATATATTTTTTGCAATTTTCAAGTCTGGAGTCCTCCAAAGCAGCATTCTCAACTTGGTACATGAGCAGGGCTGAACTTGTGAGGAACAATGCTTGCCTAACTTTCAAAGTAAAAAATGCTAAGCTATATGTAACTCTGAAAAAGAAGAAGGGTTCCAATGTCTTTTTCAAATTGTTTCCCGTCATCTGTACTGGAAGAGAGGGTTTTCAAGAGAACACAAAGGAAAGAATCATTGTAAAGTTACCAGCTGGCAGCATTCGATCCCATGCCTTCTCAGAGACTGGAGCCTAAATCCAGTGCCTTAGACCACTCAGACACGCTACCACAGGAAGACTGTATTTGCTGACATTCTTGTAGAAGAAGCTGAATTTGTCTTCTGTCAGAAGAGGAAAGATGCATCATTTCCTGCCTGTTATCAAAACACTGCAGGGTCTTCAATGTCGCCTAAGAACAAAGCCAGGTATGAGCATTTGCAAATGGCATCGTAGCATGGCTCTCTGCTACCATCATGCGAATAACTGCTCTTCAGCCTTGGGTCAGGCACCGTTGTTGAGAGTGATTAGGTATAAGAATTCTTCTGCCATCTCCAAAAAAACTGCTTGGCTGCGGTGGGATTCGAACCCACGCCTCCGCAGAGACTGGAGCCTTAATCCAGCGCCTTAGACCGCTCGGCCACGCTACCCTGTGGTAATCTCTTTTTTGCAATTTTCAAGTCTGGAGTCCTCCAAAGCAGCATTCTCAACTTGGTACATGAGCAGGGCTGAACTTGTGAGGAACAATGCTTGCCTAACTTTCAAAGTAAAAAATGCTAAGCTATATGTAACTCTGAAAAAGAAGAAGGGTTCCAATGTCTTTTTCAAATTGTTTCCCGTCATCTGTACTGGAAGAGAGGGTTTTCAAGAGAACACAAAGGCAAGAATCATTGTAAAGTTACCAGCTGGCAGCATTCGATCCCATGCCTTCTCAGAGACTGGAGCCTAAATCCAGTGCCTTAGACCACTCAGACACGCTACCACAGGTAGACTGCATTTGCTGACATTCTTGTGGAAGAAGGTGAATTTTTCTTCTGTCAGAAGAGGAAAGATGCATCATTTCCTGCCTGTTATCAAAACACCGCAGGGTCTTCAATGTCGCCTAAGAACAAAGCCAGGTATGAGCATTTGCAAATGGCATCGTGGCATGGCTCTCTGCTACCATCATGCGAATGACTGCTCTTCAGCCTTGGGTCAGGCACCATTGTTGAGAGTGATTAGGTATAAGAATTCTTCTGCCATCTCTTAAAAACACTGCTTGGCAGCGGTGGGATTCGAACCCACGCCTCCGCAGAGACTGGAGCCTAAATCCAGCGCCTTAGACCGCTCGGCCACGCTACCCTTTGGTAATATCTTTTTTGCAATTTTCAAGTCTGGAGTCCTCCAAAGCAGCATTCTCAACTTGGTACATGAGCAGGGCTGAACTTGTGAGGAACAATGCTTGCCTAACTTTCAAAGTAAAAAATGCTAAGCTATATGTAACTCTGAAAAAGAAGAAGGGTTCCAATGTCTTTTTCAAATTGTTTCCCGTCATCTGTACTGGAAGAGAGGGTTTTCAAGAGAACACAAAGGCAAGAATCATTGTAAAGTTACCAGCTGGCAGCAGTCGATCCCATGCCTTCTCAGAGACTGGAGCCTAAATCCAGTGCCTTAGACCACTCAGACACGCTACCACAGGAAGACTGCATTTGCTGACATTCTTGTGGAAGAAGGTGAATTTTTCTTCTGTCAGAAGAGGAAAGATGCATCATTTCCTGCCTGTTATCAAAACACCGCAGGGTCTTCAATGTCGCCTAAGAACAAAGCCAGGTATGAGCATTTGCAAATGGCATCGTGGCATGGCTCTCTGCTACCATCATGCGAATGACTGCTCTTCAGCCTTGGGTCAGGCACCATTGTTGAGAGTGATTAGGTATAAGAATTCTTCTGCCATCTCTTAAAAACACTGCTTGGCAGCGGTGGGATTCGAACCCACGCCTCCGCAGAGACTGGAGCCTAAATCCAGCGCCTTAGACCGCTCGGCCACGCTACCCTTTGGTAATATCTTTTTTGCAATTTTCAAGTCTGGAGTCCTCCAAAGCAGCATTCTCAACTTGGTACATGAGCAGGGCTGAACTTGTGAGGAACAATGCTTGCCTAACTTTCAAAGTAAAAAATGCTAAGCTATATGTAACTCTGAAAAAGAAGAAGGGTTCCAATGTCTTTTTCAAATTGTTTCCCGTCATCTGTACTGGAAGAGAGGGTTTTCAAGAGAACACAAAGGCAAGAATCATTGTAAAGTTACCAGCTGGCAGCATTCGATCCCATGCCTTCTCAGAGACTGGAGCCTAAATCCAGTGCCTTAGACCACTCAGACACGCTACCACAGGAAGACTGTATTTGCTGACATTCTTGTAGAAGAAGCTGAATTTGTCTTCTGTCAGAAGAGGAAAGATGCATCATTTCCTGCCTGTTATCAAAACACTGCAGGGTCTTCAATGTCGCCTAAGAACAAAGCCAGGTATGAGCATTTGCAAATGGCATCGTAGCATGGCTCTCTGCTACCATCATGCGAATAACTGCTCTTCAGCCTTGGGTCAGGCACCGTTGTTGAGAGTGATTAGGTATAAGAATTCTTCTGCCATCTCCTAAAAACACTGCTTGGCAGCGGTGGGATTCGAACCCACGCCTCCGCAGAGACTGGAGCCTTAATCCAGCGCCTTAGACCGCTCGGCCACGCTACCCTGTGGTAATATCTTTTTTGCAATTTTCAAGTCTGGAGTCCTCCAAAGCAGCATTCTCAACTTGGTACATGAGCAGGGCTGAACTTGTGAGGAACAATGCTTGCCTAACTTTCAAAGTAAAAAATGCTAAGCTATATGTAACTCTGAAAAAGAAGAAGGGTTCCAATGTCTTTTTCAAATTGTTTCCCGTCATCTGTACTGGAAGAGAGGGTTTTCAAGAGAACACAAAGGCAAGAATCATTGTAAAGTTACCAGCTGGCAGCATTCGATCCCATGCCTTCTCAGAGACTGGAGCCTAAATCCAGTGCCTTAGACCACTCAGACACGCTACCACAGGAAGACTGTATTTGCTGACATTCTTGTAGAAGAAGCTGAATTTGTCTTCTGTCAGAAGAGGAAAGATGCATCATTTCCTGCCTGTTATCAAAACACTGCAGGGTCTTCAATGTCGCCTAAGAACAAAGCCAGGTATGAGCATTTGCAAATGGCATCGTAGCATGGCTCTCTGCTACCATCATGCGAATAACTGCTCTTCAGCCTTGGGTCAGGCACCGTTGTTGAGAGTGATTAGGTATAAGAATTCTTCTGCCATCTCTTAAAAACACTGCTTGGCAGCGGTGGGATTCGAACCCACGCCTCCGCAGAGACTGGAGCCTAAATCCAGCGCCTTAGACCGCTCGGCCACGCTACCCTGTGGTAATATCTTTTTTGCAATTTTCAAGTCTGGAGTCCTCCAAAGCAGCATTCTCAACTTGGTACATGAGCAGGGCTGAACTTGTGAGGAACAATGCTTGCCTAACTTTCAAAGTAAAAAATGCTAAGCTATATGTAACTCTGAAAAAGAAGAAGGGTTCCAATGTCTTTTTCAAATTGTTTCCCGTCATCTGTACTGGAAGAGAGGGTTTTCAAGAGAACACAAAGGCAAGAATCATTGTAAAGTTACCAGCTGGCAGCATTCGATCCCATGCCTTCTCAGAGACTGGAGCCTAAATCCAGTGCCTTAGACCACTCAGACACGCTACCACAGGAAGACTGTATTTGCTGACATTCTTGTAGAAGAAGCTGAATTTGTCTTCTGTCAGAAGAGGAAAGATGCATCATTTCCTGCCTGTTATCAAAACACTGCAGGGTCTTCAATGTCGCCTAAGAACAAAGCCAGGTATGAGCATTTGCAAATGGCATCGTAGCATGGCTCTCTGCTACCATCATGCGAATAACTGCTCTTCAGCCTTGGGTCAGGCACCGTTGTTGAGAGTGATTAGGTATAAGAATTCTTCTGCCATCTCCAAAAAAACTGCTTGGCAGCGGTGGGATTCGAACCCACGCCTCCGCAGAGACTGGAGCCTTAATCCAGCGCCTTAGACCGCTCGGCCACGCTACCCTGTGGTAATCTCTTTTTTGCAATTTTCAAGTCTGGAGTCCTCCAAAGCAGCATTCTCAACTTGGTACATGAGCAGGGCTGAACTTGTGAGGAACAATGCTTGCCTAACTTTCAAAGTAAAAAATGCTAAGCTATATGTAACTCTGAAAAAGAAGAAGGGTTCCAATGTCTTTTTCAAATTGTTTCCCGTCATCTGTACTGGAAGAGAGGGTTTTCAAGAGAACACAAAGGCAAGAATCATTGTAAAGTTACCAGCTGGCAGCATTCGATCCCATGCCTTCTCAGAGACTGGAGCCTAAATCCAGTGCCTTAGACCACTCAGACACGCTACCACAGGTAGACTGCATTTGCTGACATTCTTGTGGAAGAAGGTGAATTTTTCTTCTGTCAGAAGAGGAAAGATGCATCATTTCCTGCCTGTTATCAAAACACCGCAGGGTCTTCAATGTCGCCTAAGAACAAAGCCAGGTATGAGCATTTGCAAATGGCATCGTGGCATGGCTCTCTGCTACCATCATGCGAATGACTGCTCTTCAGCCTTGGGTCAGGCACCATTGTTGAGAGTGATTAGGTATAAGAATTCTTCTGCCATCTCCTAAAAACACTGCTTGGCAGCGGTGGGATTCGAACCCACGCCTCCGCAGAGACTGGAGCCTAAATCCAGCGCCTTAGACCGCTCGGCCACGCTACCCTTTGGTAATATCTTTTTTGCAATTTTCAAGTCTGGAGTCCTCCAAAGCAGCATTCTCAACTTGGTACATGAGCAGGGCTGAACTTGTGAGGAACAATGCTTGCCTAACTTTCAAAGTAAAAAATGCTAAGCTATATGTAACTCTGAAAAAGAAGAAGGGTTCCAATGTCTTTTTCAAATTGTTTCCCGTCATCTGTACTGGAAGAGAGGGTTTTCAAGAGAACACAAAGGCAAGAATCATTGTAAAGTTACCAGCTGGCAGCATTCGATCCCATGCCTTCTCAGAGACTGGAGCCTAAATCCAGTGCCTTAGACCACTCAGACACGCTACCACAGGAAGACTGTATTTGCTGACATTCTTGTAGAAGAAGCTGAATTTGTCTTCTGTCAGAAGAGGAAAGATGCATCATTTCCTGCCTGTTATCAAAACACTGCAGGGTCTTCAATGTCGCCTAAGAACAAAGCCAGGTATGAGCATTTGCAAATGGCATCGTAGCATGGCTCTCTGCTACCATCATGCGAATAACTGCTCTTCAGCCTTGGGTCAGGCACCGTTGTTGAGAGTGATTAGGTATAAGAATTCTTCTGCCATCTCCTAAAAACACTGCTTGGCAGCGGTGGGATTCGAACCCACGCCTCCGCAGAGACTGGAGCCTTAATCCAGCGCCTTAGACCGCTCGGCCACGCTACCCTGTGGTAATATATTTTTTGCAATTTTCAAGTCTGGAGTCCTCCAAAGCAGCATTCTCAACTTGGTACATGAGCAGGGCTGAACTTGTGAGGAACAATGCTTGCCTAACTTTCAAAGTAAAAAATGCTAAGCTATATGTAACTCTGAAAAAGAAGAAGGGTTCCAATGTCTTTTTCAAATTGTTTCCCGTCATCTGTACTGGAAGAGAGGGTTTTCAAGAGAACACAAAGGAAAGAATCATTGTAAAGTTACCAGCTGGCAGCATTCGATCCCATGCCTTCTCAGAGACTGGAGCCTAAATCCAGTGCCTTAGACCACTCAGACACGCTACCACAGGAAGACTGTATTTGCTGACATTCTTGTAGAAGAAGCTGAATTTGTCTTCTGTCAGAAGAGGAAAGATGCATCATTTCCTGCCTGTTATCAAAACACTGCAGGGTCTTCAATGTCGCCTAAGAACAAAGCCAGGTATGAGCATTTGCAAATGGCATCGTAGCATGGCTCTCTGCTACCATCATGCGAATAACTGCTCTTCAGCCTTGGGTCAGGCACCGTTGTTGAGAGTGATTAGGTATAAGAATTCTTCTGCCATCTCCAAAAAAACTGCTTGGCTGCGGTGGGATTCGAACCCACGCCTCCGCAGAGACTGGAGCCTTAATCCAGCGCCTTAGACCGCTCGGCCACGCTACCCTGTGGTAATCTCTTTTTTGCAATTTTCAAGTCTGGAGTCCTCCAAAGCAGCATTCTCAACTTGGTACATGAGCAGGGCTGAACTTGTGAGGAACAATGCTTGCCTAACTTTCAAAGTAAAAAATGCTAAGCTATATGTAACTCTGAAAAAGAAGAAGGGTTCCAATGTCTTTTTCAAATTGTTTCCCGTCATCTGTACTGGAAGAGAGGGTTTTCAAGAGAACACAAAGGCAAGAATCATTGTAAAGTTACCAGCTGGCAGCATTCGATCCCATGCCTTCTCAGAGACTGGAGCCTAAATCCAGTGCCTTAGACCACTCAGACACGCTACCACAGGTAGACTGCATTTGCTGACATTCTTGTGGAAGAAGGTGAATTTTTCTTCTGTCAGAAGAGGAAAGATGCATCATTTCCTGCCTGTTATCAAAACACCGCAGGGTCTTCAATGTCGCCTAAGAACAAAGCCAGGTATGAGCATTTGCAAATGGCATCGTGGCATGGCTCTCTGCTACCATCATGCGAATGACTGCTCTTCAGCCTTGGGTCAGGCACCATTGTTGAGAGTGATTAGGTATAAGAATTCTTCTGCCATCTCTTAAAAACACTGCTTGGCAGCGGTGGGATTCGAACCCACGCCTCAGCAGAGACTGGAGCCTAAATCCAGCGCCTTAGACCGCTCGGCCACGCTACCCTTTGGTAATATCTTTTTTGCAATTTTCAAGTCTGGAGTCCTCCAAAGCAGCATTCTCAACTTGGTACATGAGCAGGGCTGAACTTGTGAGGAACAATGCTTGCCTAACTTTCAAAGTAAAAAATGCTAAGCTATATGTAACTCTGAAAAAGAAGAAGGGTTCCAATGTCTTTTTCAAATTGTTTCCCGTCATCTGTACTGGAAGAGAGGGTTTTCAAGAGAACACAAAGGCAAGAATCATTGTAAAGTTACCAGCTGGCAGCAGTCGATCCCATGCCTTCTCAGAGACTGGAGCCTAAATCCAGTGCCTTAGACCACTCAGACACGCTACCACAGGAAGACTGCATTTGCTGACATTCTTGTGGAAGAAGGTGAATTTTTCTTCTGTCAGAAGAGGAAAGATGCATCATTTCCTGCCTGTTATCAAAACACCGCAGGGTCTTCAATGTCGCCTAAGAACAAAGCCAGGTATGAGCATTTGCAAATGGCATCGTGGCATGGCTCTCTGCTACCATCATGCGAATGACTGCTCTTCAGCCTTGGGTCAGGCACCATTGTTGAGAGTGATTAGGTATAAGAATTCTTCTGCCATCTCTTAAAAACACTGCTTGGCAGCGGTGGGATTCGAACCCACGCCTCCGCAGAGACTGGAGCCTAAATCCAGCGCCTTAGACCGCTCGGCCACGCTACCCTGTGGTAATATATTTTTTGCAATTTTCAAGTCTGGAGTCCTCCAAAGCAGCATTCTCAACTTGGTACATGAGCAGGGCTGAACTTGTGAGGAACAATGCTTGCCTAACTTTCAAAGTAAAAAATGCTAAGCTATATGTAACTCTGAAAAAGAAGAAGGGTTCCAATGTCTTTTTCAAATTGTTTCCCGTCATCTGTACTGGAAGAGAGGGTTTTCAAGAGAACACAAAGGCAAGAATCATTGTAAAGTTACCAGCTGGCAGCATTCGATCCCATGCCTTCTCAGAGACTGGAGCCTAAATCCAGTGCCTTAGACCACTCAGACACGCTACCACAGGAAGACTGTATTTGCTGACATTCTTGTAGAAGAAGCTGAATTTGTCTTCTGTCAGAAGAGGAAAGATGCATCATTTCCTGCCTGTTATCAAAACACTGCAGGGTCTTCAATGTCGCCTAAGAACAAAGCCAGGTATGAGCATTTGCAAATGGCATCGTAGCATGGCTCTCTGCTACCATCATGCGAATAACTGCTCTTCAGCCTTGGGTCAGGCACCGTTGTTGAGAGTGATTAGGTATAAGAATTCTTCTGCCATCTCCAAAAAAACTGCTTGGCTGCGGTGGGATTCGAACCCACGCCTCCGCAGAGACTGGAGCCTTAATCCAGCGCCTTAGACCGCTCGGCCACGCTACCCTGTGGTAATCTCTTTTTTGCAATTTTCAAGTCTGGAGTCCTCCAAAGCAGCATTCTCAACTTGGTACATGAGCAGGGCTGAACTTGTGAGGAACAATGCTTGCCTAACTTTCAAAGTAAAAAATGCTAAGCTATATGTAACTCTGAAAAAGAAGAAGGGTTCCAATGTCTTTTTCAAATTGTTTCCCGTCATCTGTACTGGAAGAGAGGGTTTTCAAGAGAACACAAAGGCAAGAATCATTGTAAAGTTACCAGCTGGCAGCATTCGATCCCATGCCTTCTCAGAGACTGGAGCCTAAATCCAGTGCCTTAGACCACTCAGACACGCTACCACAGGTAGACTGCATTTGCTGACATTCTTGTGGAAGAAGGTGAATTTTTCTTCTGTCAGAAGAGGAAAGATGCATCATTTCCTGCCTGTTATCAAAACACCGCAGGGTCTTCAATGTCGCCTAAGAACAAAGCCAGGTATGAGCATTTGCAAATGGCATCGTGGCATGGCTCTCTGCTACCATCATGCGAATGACTGCTCTTCAGCCTTGGGTCAGGCACCATTGTTGAGAGTGATTAGGTATAAGAATTCTTCTGCCATCTCTTAAAAACACTGCTTGGCAGCGGTGGGATTCGAACCCACGCCTCCGCAGAGACTGGAGCCTAAATCCAGCGCCTTAGACCGCTCGGCCACGCTACCCTTTGGTAATATCTTTTTTGCAATTTTCAAGTCTGGAGTCCTCCAAAGCAGCATTCTCAACTTGGTACATGAGCAGGGCTGAACTTGTGAGGAACAATGCTTGCCTAACTTTCAAAGTAAAAAATGCTAAGCTATATGTAACTCTGAAAAAGAAGAAGGGTTCCAATGTCTTTTTCAAATTGTTTCCCGTCATCTGTACTGGAAGAGAGGGTTTTCAAGAGAACACAAAGGCAAGAATCATTGTAAAGTTACCAGCTGGCAGCAGTCGATCCCATGCCTTCTCAGAGACTGGAGCCTAAATCCAGTGCCTTAGACCACTCAGACACGCTACCACAGGAAGACTGCATTTGCTGACATTCTTGTGGAAGAAGGTGAATTTTTCTTCTGTCAGAAGAGGAAAGATGCATCATTTCCTGCCTGTTATCAAAACACCGCAGGGTCTTCAATGTCGCCTAAGAACAAAGCCAGGTATGAGCATTTGCAAATGGCATCGTAGCATGGCTCTCTGCTACCATCATGCGAATAACTGCTCTTCAGCCTTGGGTCAGGCACCGTTGTTGAGAGTGATTAGGTATAAGAATTCTTCTGCCATCTCCAAAAAAACTGCTTGGCAGCGGTGGGATTCGAACCCACGCCTCCGCAGAGACTGGAGCCTTAATCCAGCGCCTTAGACCGCTCGGCCACGCTACCCTGTGGTAATCTCTTTTTTGCAATTTTCAAGTCTGGAGTCCTCCAAAGCAGCATTCTCAACTTGGTACATGAGCAGGGCTGAACTTGTGAGGAACAATGCTTGCCTAACTTTCAAAGTAAAAAATGCTAAGCTATATGTAACTCTGAAAAAGAAGAAGGGTTCCAATGTCTTTTTCAAATTGTTTCCCGTCATCTGTACTGGAAGAGAGGGTTTTCAAGAGAACACAAAGGCAAGAATCATTGTAAAGTTACCAGCTGGCAGCAGTCAATCCCATGCCTTCTCAGAGACTGGAGCCTAAATCCAGTGCCTTAGACCACTCAGACACGCTACCACAGGTAGACTGCATTTGCTGACATTCTTGTGGAAGAAGGTGAATTTTTCTTCTGTCAGAAGAGGAAAGATGCATCATTTCCTGCCTGTTATCAAAACACCGCAGGGTCTTCAATGTCGCCTAAGAACAAAGCCAGGTATGAGCATTTGCAAATGGCATCGTGGCATGGCTCTCTGCTACCATCATGCGAATGACTGCTCTTCAGCCTTGGGTCAGGCACCATTGTTGAGAGTGATTAGGTATAAGAATTCTTCTGCCATCTCTTAAAAACACTGCTTGGCAGCGGTGGGATTCGAACCCACGCCTCCGCAGAGACTTGAGCCTAAATCCAGCGCCTTAGACCGCTCGGCCACGCTACCCTTTGGTAATATCTTTTTTGCAATTTTCAAGTCTGGAGTCCTCCAAAGCAGCATTCTCAACTTGGTACATGAGCAGGGCTGAACTTGTGAGGAACAATGCTTGCCTAACTTTCAAAGTAAAAAATGCTAAGCTATATGTAACTCTGAAAAAGAAGAAGGGTTCCAATGTCTTTTTCAAATTGTTTCCCGTCATCTGTACTGGAAGAGAGGGTTTTCAAGAGAACACAAAGGCAAGAATCATTGTAAAGTTACCAGCTGGCAGCAGTCGATCCCATGCCTTCTCAGAGACTGGAGCCTAAATCCAGTGCCTTAGACCACTCAGACACGCTACCACAGGAAGACTGTATTTGCTGACATTCTTGTAGAAGAAGCTGAATTTGTCTTCTGTCAGAAGAGGAAAGATGCATCATTTCCTGCCTGTTATCAAAACACTGCAGGGTCTTCAATGTCGCCTAAGAACAAAGCCAGGTATGAGCATTTGCAAATGGCATCGTAGCATGGCTCTCTGCTACCATCATGCGAATAACTGCTCTTCAGCCTTGGGTCAGGCACCGTTGTTGAGAGTGATTAGGTATAAGAATTCTTCTGCCATCTCCTAAAAACACTGCTTGGCAGCGGTGGGATTCGAACCCACGCCTCCGCAGAGACTGGAGCCTTAATCCAGCGCCTTAGACCGCTCGGCCACGCTACCCTGTGGTAATATCTTTTTTGCAATTTTCAAGTCTGGAGTCCTCCAAAGCAGCATTCTCAACTTGGTACATGAGCAGGGCTGAACTTGTGAGGAACAATGCTTGCCTAACTTTCAAAGTAAAAAATGCTAAGCTATATGTAACTCTGAAAAAGAAGAAGGGTTCCAATGTCTTTTTCAAATTGTTTCCCGTCATCTGTACTGGAAGAGAGGGTTTTCAAGAGAACACAAAGGCAAGAATCATTGTAAAGTTACCAGCTGGCAGCATTCGATCCCATGCCTTCTCAGAGACTGGAGCCTAAATCCAGTGCCTTAGACCACTCAGACACGCTACCACAGGAAGACTGTATTTGCTGACATTCTTGTAGAAGAAGCTGAATTTGTCTTCTGTCAGAAGAGGAAAGATGCATCATTTCCTGCCTGTTATCAAAACACTGCAGGGTCGTCAATGTCGCCTAAGAACAAAGCCAGGTATGAGCATTTGCAAATGGCATCGTAGCATGGCTCTCTGCTACCATCATGCGAATAACTGCTCTTCAGCCTTGGGTCAGGCACCGTTGTTGAGAGTGATTAGGTATAAGAATTCTTCTGCCATCTCCAAAAAATCTGCTTGGCTGCGGTGGGATTCGAACCCACGCCTCCGCAGAGACTGGAGCCTTAATCCAGCGCCTTAGACCGCTCCGCCACGCTACCCTTTGGTAATATCTTTTTTGCAATTTTCAAGTCTGGAGTCCTCCAAAGCAGCATTCTCAACTTGGTACATGAGCAGGGCTGAACTTGTGAGGAACAATGCTTGCCTAACTTTCAAAGTAAAAAATGCTAAGTTATATGTAACTCTGAAAAAGAAGAAGGGTTCCAATGTCTTTTTCAAATTGTTTCCCGTCATCTGTACTGGAAGAGAGGGTTTTCAAGAGAACACAAAGGCAAGAATCATTGTAAAGTTACCAGCTGGCAGCATTCGATCCCATGCCTTCTCAGAGACTGGAGCCTAAATCCAGTGCCTTAGACCACTCAGACACGCTACCACAGGAAGACTGTATTTGCTGACATTCTTGTAGAAGAAGCTGAATTTGTCTTCTGTCAGAAGAGGAAAGATGCATCATTTCCTGCCTGTTATCAAAACACTGCAGGGTCTTCAATGTCGCCTAAGAACAAAGCCAGGTATGAGCATTTGCAAATGGCATCGTAGCATGGCTCTCTGCTACCATCATGCGAATAACTGCTCTTCAGCCTTGGGTCAGGCACCGTTGTTGAGAGTGATTAGGTATAAGAATTCTTCTGCCATCTCCAAAAAAACTGCTTGGCAGCGGTGGGATTCGAACCCACGCCTCCGCAGAGACTGGAGCCTTAATCCAGCGCCTTAGACCGCTCGGCCACGCTACCCTGTGGTAATCTCTTTTTTGCAATTTTCAAGTCTGGAGTCCTCCAAAGCAGCATTCTCAACTTGGTACATGAGCAGGGCTGAACTTGTGAGGAACAATGCTTGCCTAACTTTCAAAGTAAAAAATGCTAAGCTATATGTAACTCTGAAAAAGAAGAAGGGTTCCAATGTCTTTTTCAAATTGTTTCCCGTCATCTGTACTGGAAGAGAGGGTTTTCAAGAGAACACAAAGGCAAGAATCATTGTAAAGTTACCAGCTGGCAGCATTCGATCCCATGCCTTCTCAGAGACTGGAGCCTAAATCCAGTGCCTTAGACCACTCAGACACGCTACCACAGGTAGACTGCATTTGCTGACATTCTTGTGGAAGAAGGTGAATTTTTCTTCTGTCAGAAGAGGAAAGATGCATCATTTCCTGCCTGTTATCAAAACACCGCAGGGTCTTCAATGTCGCCTAAGAACAAAGCCAATTATGAGCATTTGCAAATGGCATCGTGGCATGGCTCTCTGCTACCATCATGCGAATGACTGCTCTTCAGCCTTGGGTCAGGCACCATTGTTGAGAGTGATTAGGTATAAGAATTCTTCTGCCATCTCCTAAAAACACTGCTTGGCAGCGGTGGGATTCGAACCCACGCCTCCGCAGAGACTGGAGCCTAAATCCAGCGCCTTAGACCGCTCGGCCACGCTACCCTTTGGTAATATCTTTTTTGCAATTTTCAAGTCTGGAGTCCTCCAAAGCAGCATTCTCAACTTGGTACATGAGCAGGGCTGAACTTGTGAGGAACAATGCTTGCCTAACTTTCAAAGTAAAAAATGCTAAGCTATATGTAACTCTGAAAAAGAAGAAGGGTTCCAATGTCTTTTTCAAATTGTTTCCCGTCATCTGTACTGGAAGAGAGGGTTTTCAAGAGAACACAAAGGCAAGAATCATTGTAAAGTTACCAGCTGGCAGCATTCGATCCCATGCCTTCTCAGAGACTGGAGCCTAAATCCAGTGCCTTAGACCACTCAGACACGCTACCACAGGAAGACTGTATTTGCTGACATTCTTGTAGAAGAAGCTGAATTTGTCTTCTGTCAGAAGAGGAAAGATGCATCATTTCCTGCCTGTTATCAAAACACTGCAGGGTCTTCAATGTCGCCTAAGAACAAAGCCAGGTATGAGCATTTGCAAATGGCATCGTAGCATGGCTCTCTGCTACCATCATGCGAATAACTGCTCTTCAGCCTTGGGTCAGGCACCGTTGTTGAGAGTGATTAGGTATAAGAATTCTTCTGCCATCTCTTAAAAACACTGCTTGGCAGCGGTGGGATTCGAACCCACGCCTCCGCAGAGACTGGAGCCTAAATCCAGCGCCTTAGACCGCTCGGCCACGCTACCCTGTGGTAATATCTTTTTTGCAATTTTCAAGTCTGGAGTCCTCCAAAGCAGCATTCTCAACTTGGTACATGAGCAGGGCTGAACTTGTGAGGAACAATGCTTGCCTAACTTTCAAAGTAAAAAATGCTAAGCTATATGTAACTCTGAAAAAGAAGAAGGGTTCCAATGTCTTTTTCAAATTGTTTCCCGTCATCTGTACTGGAAGAGAGGGTTTTCAAGAGAACACAAAGGCAAGAATCATTGTAAAGTTACCAGCTGGCAGCATTCGATCCCATGCCTTCTCAGAGACTGGAGCCTAAATCCAGTGCCTTAGACCACTCAGACACGCTACCACAGGAAGACTGTATTTGCTGACATTCTTGTAGAAGAAGCTGAATTTGTCTTCTGTCAGAAGAGGAAAGATGCATCATTTCCTGCCTGTTATCAAAACACTGCAGGGTCTTCAATGTCGCCTAAGAACAAAGCCAGGTATGAGCATTTGCAAATGGCATCGTAGCATGGCTCTCTGCTACCATCATGCGAATAACTGCTCTTCAGCCTTGGGTCAGGCACCGTTGTTGAGAGTGATTAGGTATAAGAATTCTTCTGCCATCTCCAAAAAAACTGCTTGGCAGCGGTGGGATTCGAACCCACGCCTCCGCAGAGACTGGAGCCTTAATCCAGCGCCTTAGACCGCTCGGCCACGCTACCCTGTGGTAATCTCTTTTTTGCAATTTTCAAGTCTGGAGTCCTCCAAAGCAGCATTCTCAACTTGGTACATGAGCAGGGCTGAACTTGTGAGGAACAATGCTTGCCTAACTTTCAAAGTAAAAAATGCTAAGCTATATGTAACTCTGAAAAAGAAGAAGGGTTCCAATGTCTTTTTCAAATTGTTTCCCGTCATCTGTACTGGAAGAGAGGGTTTTCAAGAGAACACAAAGGCAAGAATCATTGTAAAGTTACCAGCTGGCAGCATTCGATCCCATGCCTTCTCAGAGACTGGAGCCTAAATCCAGTGCCTTAGACCACTCAGACACGCTACCACAGGTAGACTGCATTTGCTGACATTCTTGTGGAAGAAGGTGAATTTTTCTTCTGTCAGAAGAGGAAAGATGCATCATTTCCTGCCTGTTATCAAAACACCGCAGGGTCTTCAATGTCGCCTAAGAACAAAGCCAGGTATGAGCATTTGCAAATGGCATCGTGGCATGGCTCTCTGCTACCATCATGCGAATGACTGCTCTTCAGCCTTGGGTCAGGCACCATTGTTGAGAGTGATTAGGTATAAGAATTCTTCTGCCATCTCCTAAAAACACTGCTTGGCAGCGGTGGGATTCGAACCCACGCCTCCGCAGAGACTGGAGCCTAAATCCAGCGCCTTAGACCGCTCGGCCACGCTACCCTTTGGTAATATCTTTTTTGCAATTTTCAAGTCTGGAGTCCTCCAAAGCAGCATTCTCAACTTGGTACATGAGCAGGGCTGAACTTGTGAGGAACAATGCTTGCCTAACTTTCAAAGTAAAAAATGCTAAGCTATATGTAACTCTGAAAAAGAAGAAGGGTTCCAATGTCTTTTTCAAATTGTTTCCCGTCATCTGTACTGGAAGAGAGGGTTTTCAAGAGAACACAAAGGCAAGAATCATTGTAAAGTTACCAGCTGGCAGCATTCGATCCCATGCCTTCTCAGAGACTGGAGCCTAAATCCAGTGCCTTAGACCACTCAGACACGCTACCACAGGAAGACTGTATTTGCTGACATTCTTGTAGAAGAAGCTGAATTTGTCTTCTGTCAGAAGAGGAAAGATGCATCATTTCCTGCCTGTTATCAAAACACTGCAGGGTCTTCAATGTCGCCTAAGAACAAAGCCAGGTATGAGCATTTGCAAATGGCATCGTAGCATGGCTCTCTGCTACCATCATGCGAATAACTGCTCTTCAGCCTTGGGTCAGGCACCGTTGTTGAGAGTGATTAGGTATAAGAATTCTTCTGCCATCTCCTAAAAACACTGCTTGGCAGCGGTGGGATTCGAACCCACGCCTCCGCAGAGACTGGAGCCTTAATCCAGCGCCTTAGACCGCTCGGCCACGCTACCCTGTGGTAATATATTTTTTGCAATTTTCAAGTCTGGAGTCCTCCAAAGCAGCATTCTCAACTTGGTACATGAGCAGGGCTGAACTTGTGAGGAACAATGCTTGCCTAACTTTCAAAGTAAAAAATGCTAAGCTATATGTAACTCTGAAAAAGAAGAAGGGTTCCAATGTCTTTTTCAAATTGTTTCCCGTCATCTGTACTGGAAGAGAGGGTTTTCAAGAGAACACAAAGGAAAGAATCATTGTAAAGTTACCAGCTGGCAGCATTCGATCCCATGCCTTCTCAGAGACTGGAGCCTAAATCCAGTGCCTTAGACCACTCAGACACGCTACCACAGGAAGACTGTATTTGCTGACATTCTTGTAGAAGAAGCTGAATTTGTCTTCTGTCAGAAGAGGAAAGATGCATCATTTCCTGCCTGTTATCAAAACACTGCAGGGTCTTCAATGTCGCCTAAGAACAAAGCCAGGTATGAGCATTTGCAAATGGCATCGTAGCATGGCTCTCTGCTACCATCATGCGAATAACTGCTCTTCAGCCTTGGGTCAGGCACCGTTGTTGAGAGTGATTAGGTATAAGAATTCTTCTGCCATCTCCAAAAAAACTGCTTGGCTGCGGTGGGATTCGAACCCACGCCTCCGCAGAGACTGGAGCCTTAATCCAGCGCCTTAGACCGCTCGGCCACGCTACCCTGTGGTAATCTCTTTTTTGCAATTTTCAAGTCTGGAGTCCTCCAAAGCAGCATTCTCAACATGGTACATGAGCAGGGCTGAACTTGTGAGGAACAATGCTTGCCTAACTTTCAAAGTAAAAAATGCTAAGCTATATGTAACTCTGAAAAAGAAGAAGGGTTCCAATGTCTTTTTCAAATTGTTTCCCGTCATCTGTACTGGAAGAGAGGGTTTTCAAGAGAACACAAAGGCAAGAATCATTGTAAAGTTACCAGCTGGCAGCATTCGATCCCATGCCTTCTCAGAGACTGGAGCCTAAATCCAGTGCCTTAGACCACTCAGACACGCTACCACAGGTAGACTGCATTTGCTGACATTCTTGTGGAAGAAGGTGAATTTTTCTTCTGTCAGAAGAGGAAAGATGCATCATTTCCTGCCTGTTATCAAAACACCGCAGGGTCTTCAATGTCGCCTAAGAACAAAGCCAGGTATGAGCATTTGCAAATGGCATCGTGGCATGGCTCTCTGCTACCATCATGCGAATGACTGCTCTTCAGCCTTGGGTCAGGCACCATTGTTGAGAGTGATTAGGTATAAGAATTCTTCTGCCATCTCTTAAAAACACTGCTTGGCAGCGGTGGGATTCGAACCCACGCCTCCGCAGAGACTGGAGCCTAAATCCAGCGCCTTAGACCGCTCGGCCACGCTACCCTTTGGTAATATCTTTTTTGCAATTTTCAAGTCTGGAGTCCTCCAAAGCAGCATTCTCAACTTGGTACATGAGCAGGGCTGAACTTGTGAGGAACAATGCTTGCCTAACTTTCAAAGTAAAAAATGCTAAGCTATATGTAACTCTGAAAAAGAAGAAGGGTTCCAATGTCTTTTTCAAATTGTTTCCCGTCATCTGTACTGGAAGAGAGGGTTTTCAAGAGAACACAAAGGCAAGAATCATTGTAAAGTTACCAGCTGGCAGCAGTCGATCCCATGCCTTCTCAGAGACTGGAGCCTAAATCCAGTGCCTTAGACCACTCAGACACGCTACCACAGGAAGACTGCATTTGCTGACATTCTTGTGGAAGAAGGTGAATTTTTCTTCTGTCAGAAGAGGAAAGATGCATCATTTCCTGCCTGTTATCAAAACACCGCAGGGTCTTCAATGTCGCCTAAGAACAAAGCCAGGTATGAGCATTTGCAAATGGCATCGTGGCATGGCTCTCTGCTACCATCATGCGAATGACTGCTCTTCAGCCTTGGGTCAGGCACCATTGTTGAGAGTGATTAGGTATAAGAATTCTTCTGCCATCTCTTAAAAACACTGCTTGGCAGCGGTGGGATTCGAACCCACGCCTCCGCAGAGACTGGAGCCTAAATCCAGCGCCTTAGACCGCTCGGCCACGCTACCCTTTGGTAATATCTTTTTTGCAATTTTCAAGTCTGGAGTCCTCCAAAGCAGCATTCTCAACTTGGTACATGAGCAGGGCTGAACTTGTGAGGAACAATGCTTGCCTAACTTTCAAAGTAAAAAATGCTAAGCTATATGTAACTCTGAAAAAGAAGAAGGGTTCCAATGTCTTTTTCAAATTGTTTCCCGTCATCTGTACTGGAAGAGAGGGTTTTCAAGAGAACACAAAGGCAAGAATCATTGTAAAGTTACCAGCTGGCAGCATTCGATCCCATGCCTTCTCAGAGACTGGAGCCTAAATCCAGTGCCTTAGACCACTCAGACACGCTACCACAGGAAGACTGTATTTGCTGACATTCTTGTAGAAGAAGCTGAATTTGTCTTCTGTCAGAAGAGGAAAGATGCATCATTTCCTGCCTGTTATCAAAACACTGCAGGGTCTTCAATGTCGCCTAAGAACAAAGCCAGGTATGAGCATTTGCAAATGGCATCGTAGCATGGCTCTCTGCTACCATCATGCGAATAACTGCTCTTCAGCCTTGGGTCAGGCACCGTTGTTGAGAGTGATTAGGTATAAGAATTCTTCTGCCATCTCCTAAAAACACTGCTTGGCAGCGGTGGGATTCGAACCCACGCCTCCGCAGAGACTGGAGCCTTAATCCAGCGCCTTAGACCGCTCGGCCACGCTACCCTGTGGTAATATCTTTTTTGCAATTTTCAAGTCTGGAGTCCTCCAAAGCAGCATTCTCAACTTGGTACATGAGCAGGGCTGAACTTGTGAGGAACAATGCTTGCCTAACTTTCAAAGTAAAAAATGCTAAGCTATATGTAACTCTGAAAAAGAAGAAGGGTTCCAATGTCTTTTTCAAATTGTTTCCCGTCATCTGTACTGGAAGAGAGGGTTTTCAAGAGAACACAAAGGCAAGAATCATTGTAAAGTTACCAGCTGGCAGCATTCGATCCCATGCCTTCTCAGAGACTGGAGCCTAAATCCAGTGCCTTAGACCACTCAGACACGCTACCACAGGAAGACTGTATTTGCTGACATTCTTGTAGAAGAAGCTGAATTTGTCTTCTGTCAGAAGAGGAAAGATGCATCATTTCCTGCCTGTTATCAAAACACTGCAGGGTCTTCAATGTCGCCTAAGAACAAAGCCAGGTATGAGCATTTGCAAATGGCATCGTAGCATGGCTCTCTGCTACCATCATGCGAATAACTGCTCTTCAGCCTTGGGTCAGGCACCGTTGTTGAGAGTGATTAGGTATAAGAATTCTTCTGCCATCTCCAAAAAAACTGCTTGGCTGCGGTGGGATTCGAACCCACGCCTCCGCAGAGACTGGAGCCTTAATCCAGCGCCTTAGACCGCTCGGCCACGCTACCCTTTGGTAATATCTTTTTTGCAATTTTCAAGTCTGGAGTCCTCCAAAGCAGCATTCTCAACTTGGTACATGAGCAGGGCTGAACTTGTGAGGAACAATGCTTGCCTAACTTTCAAAGTAAAAAATGCTAAGCTATATGTAACTCTGAAAAAGAAGAAGGGTTCCAATGTCTTTTTCAAATTGTTTCCCGTCATCTGTACTGGAAGAGAGGGTTTTCAAGAGAACACAAAGGCAAGAATCATTGTAAAGTTACCAGCTGGCAGCATTCGATCCCATGCCTTCTCAGAGACTGGAGCCTAAATCCAGTGCCTTAGACCACTCAGACACGCTACCACAGGAAGACTGTATTTGCTGACATTCTTGTAGAAGAAGCTGAATTTGTCTTCTGTCAGAAGAGGAAAGATGCATCATTTCCTGCCTGTTATCAAAACACTGCAGGGTCTTCAATGTCGCCTAAGAACAAAGCCAGGTATGAGCATTTGCAAATGGCATCGTAGCATGGCTCTCTGCTACCATCATGCGAATAACTGCTCTTCAGCCTTGGGTCAGGCACCGTTGTTGAGAGTGATTAGGTATAAGAATTCTTCTGCCATCTCCTAAAAACACTGCTTGGCAGCGGTGGGATTCGAACCCACGCCTCCGCAGAGACTGGAGCCTTAATCCAGCGCCTTAGACCGCTCGGCCACGCTACCCTGTGGTAATATATTTTTTGCAATTTTCAAGTCTGGAGTCCTCCAAAGCAGCATTCTCAACTTGGTACATGAGCAGGGCTGAACTTGTGAGGAACAATGCTTGCCTAACTTTCAAAGTAAAAAATGCTAAGCTATATGTAACTCTGAAAAAGAAGAAGGGTTCCAATGTCTTTTTCAAATTGTTTCCCGTCATCTGTACTGGAAGAGAGGGTTTTCAAGAGAACACAAAGGCAAGAATCATTGTAAAGTTACCAGCTGGCAGCATTCGATCCCATGCCTTCTCAGAGACTGGAGCCTAAATCCAGTGCCTTAGACCACTCAGACACGCTACCACAGGAAGACTGTATTTGCTGACATTCTTGTAGAAGAAGCTGAATTTGTCTTCTGTCAGAAGAGGAAAGATGCATCATTTCCTGCCTGTTATCAAAACACTGCAGGGTCTTCAATGTCGCCTAAGAACAAAGCCAGGTATGAGCATTTGCAAATGGCATCGTAGCATGGCTCTCTGCTACCATCATGCGAATAACTGCTCTTCAGCCTTGGGTCAGGCACCGTTGTTGAGAGTGATTAGGTATAAGAATTCTTCTGCCATCTCCAAAAAAACTGCTTGGCTGCGGTGGGATTCGAACCCACGCCTCCGCAGAGACTGGAGCCTTAATCCAGCGCCTTAGACCGCTCGGCCACGCTACCCTGTGGTAATCTCTTTTTTGCAATTTTCAAGTCTGGAGTCCTCCAAAGCAGCATTCTCAACTTGGTACATGAGCAGGGCTGAACTTGTGAGGAACAATGCTTGCCTAACTTTCAAAGTAAAAAATGCTAAGCTATATGTAACTCTGAAAAAGAAGAAGGGTTCCAATGTCTTTTTCAAATTGTTTCCCGTCATCTGTACTGGAAGAGAGGGTTTTCAAGAGAACACAAAGGCAAGAATCATTGTAAAGTTACCAGCTGGCAGCATTCGATCCCATGCCTTCTCAGAGACTGGAGCCTAAATCCAGTGCCTTAGACCACTCAGACACGCTACCACAGGTAGACTGCATTTGCTGACATTCTTGTGGAAGAAGGTGAATTTTTCTTCTGTCAGAAGAGGAAAGATGCATCATTTCCTGCCTGTTATCAAAACACCGCAGGGTCTTCAATGTCGCCTAAGAACAAAGCCAGGTATGAGCATTTGCAAATGGCATCGTGGCATGGCTCTCTGCTACCATCATGCGAATGACTGCTCTTCAGCCTTGGGTCAGGCACCATTGTTGAGAGTGATTAGGTATAAGAATTCTTCTGCCATCTCTTAAAAACACTGCTTGGCAGCGGTGGGATTCGAACCCACGCCTCCGCAGAGACTGGAGCCTAAATCCAGCGCCTTAGACCGCTCGGTCACGCTACCCTTTGGTAATATCTTTTTTGCAATTTTCAAGTCTGGAGTCCTCCAAAGCAGCATTCTCAACTTGGTACATGAGCAGGGCTGAACTTGTGAGGAACAATGCTTGCCTAACTTTCAAAGTAAAAAATGCTAAGCTATATGTAACTCTGAAAAAGAAGAAGGGTTCCAATGTCTTTTTCAAATTGTTTCCCGTCATCTGTACTGGAAGAGAGGGTTTTCAAGAGAACACAAAGGCAAGAATCATTGTAAAGTTACCAGCTGGCAGCAGTCGATCCCATGCCTTCTCAGAGACTGGAGCCTAAATCCAGTGCCTTAGACCACTCAGACACGCTACCACAGGAAGACTGCATTTGCTGACATTCTTGTGGAAGAAGGTGAATTTTTCTTCTGTCAGAAGAGGAAAGATGCATCATTTCCTGCCTGTTATCAAAACACCGCAGGGTCTTCAATGTCGCCTAAGAACAAAGCCAGGTATGAGCATTTGCAAATGGCATCGTGGCATGGCTCTCTGCTACCATCATGCGAATGACTGCTCTTCAGCCTTGGGTCAGGCACCATTGTTGAGAGTGATTAGGTATAAGAATTCTTCTGCCATCTCTTAAAAACACTGCTAGGCAGCGGTGGGATTCGAACCCACGCCTCCGCAGAGACTGGAGCTTAAATCTAGCGCCTTAGACCGCTCGGCCACGCTACCCTTTGGTAATATCTTTTTTGCAATTTTCAAGTCTGGAGTCCTCCAAAGCAGCATTCTCAACTTGGTACATGAGCAGGGCTGAACTTGTGAGGAACAATGCTTGCCTAACTTTCAAAGTAAAAAATGCTAAGTTATATGTAACTCTGAAAAAGAAGAAGGGTTCCAATGTCTTTTTCAAATTGTTTCCCGTCATCTGTACTGGAAGAGAGGGTTTTCAAGAGAACACAAAGGCAAGAATCATTGTAAAGTTACCAGCTGGCAGCATTCGATCCCATGCCTTCTCAGAGACTGGAGCCTAAATCCAGTGCCTTAGACCACTCAGACACGCTACCACAGGAAGACTGTATTTGCTGACATTCTTGTAGAAGAAGCTGAATTTGTCTTCTGTCAGAAGAGGAAAGATGCATCATTTCCTGCCTGTTATCAAAACACTGCAGGGTCTTCAATGTCGCCTAAGAACAAAGCCAGGTATGAGCATTTGCAAATGGCATCGTGGCATGGCTCTCTGCTACCATCATGCGAATGACTGCTCTTCAGCCTTGGGTCAGGCACCGTTGTTGAGAGTGATTAGGTATAAGAATTCTTCTGCCATCTCCTAAAAACACAGCTTGGCAGCGGTGGGATTCGAACCCACGCCTCCGCAGAGACTGAAGCCTAAATCCAGCGCCTTAGACCGCTCGGCCACGCTACCCTTTGATAATATCTTTTTTGCAATTTTCAAGTCTGGAGTCCTCCAAAGCAGCATTCTCAACTTGGTACATGAGCAGGGCTGAACTTGTGAGGAACAATGCTTGCCTAACTTTCAAAGTAAAAAATGCTAAGCTATATGTAACTCTGAAAA